>NW_014581229.1:0-7301 GCF_000485595.1 Priapulus caudatus
AGCAGCAGCAGCAGCAGCAGCAGCAGCAGCAGCAGTAGTAGTACCAGCAGCAGTAGCAGCAACAACTAGCTAGCAACAGTATCAGTAGCAGCAGTAGTAGCAGTAGCAGCAGTAGCAACAGTAGCAGCAGCAGCAGCAGCAGCAGCAGTAGCAACAGTAGCAGCAGCAGTAGTAGCAGCAGTAGTAGCAACAGCAGCAACAGCAGCAGAAGCAGTAGTAGCAGCAGCAGACACAGCAGCAGTAGCAGCAGTAGCAGCAGTAACAGCAGCAGTATCAGCAGTAGTATCAACAGAAGCAGTAGCCGCAGCAGCAGTAGCAACAGTAGCAGTAATAGCAGCAGTAGTAGCAGCAACAACTAGCTAGCAACAGTAGCAACACTATCAGCAGCAATAGTATTAGTAGCAGTAGCAGCAACAGTAGAAACAGCAGCTGTAGCAGTAGCAGCAACAGTAGCAACAGCAGCTGTAGCAGTAGCAGCAGTAACAGCAGCAGCAGCAGCAGCAGCAGCAGCAGCAGTAGTAGTACCAGCAGCAGTAGCAGCAACAACTAGCTAGCAACAGTATCAGTAGCAGCAGTAGTAGCAGTAGCAGCAGCTAGCAATAGTAGCAGCAGCAGTAGTAGCACCAGTAGCAGCAACAGTAGCAACAGCAGCCTTAGCAGCAGTAGCAGTAACAGCAGCAGTAGCAGCAGCAGTAGCAACAGATGCAGCAGCAGCAGCAGCAGTAGCAGTAGCAGCAGTAGTAGTAGCAGCAGCAGCAACAGTATCAGTAGAAACAGTAGTAGCAGTAGCAACAGTAGTAGTAGCAGTAGTATAGTAGCAGTAGCAGCAACAGTAGCAACAGCAGCAGTAGCAGTAGCAGCAGCAGTAACAGCAGCAGTAGCCGCAGTAGCAGTAGCAACAGTAGCAGCAACAGCAGCAGTAGCAGCAGTAGCAAGAGCAACCGCAGGATCAGTAGCAGCAGCAGCAGCAGTAACAGCAGCAGCAACAGCAACAGCAGCATCAGTAGCAGCAGCAGCCGTAGCAGTAGCAGCAGCAGTAGCAGTAGCATCAATACCAGCAGTAGCAGCAACAGCAGCAGTAGCAGCAACAGCGGCAGCAGCACTAACAACAGCTACAGTAGCAATAGCAGCGGTAGCAGTAGCAGTAACTGCAGCAGCAGTAGCAGGAACAACTAGCTATCTAGAGTATCAGTAGCAGCAGTAGTAGTAGTATCAACAGCAGCAGCAGCAGCAACTGTAGCAGCAGCAGCAGAAGAAGCAGTAGCAGTAGCATCAGTAGCAACAGTCAACAGTAGCAGCAGTAGCAGTAGCAGTAGTAGCAGCAGTAGTAGCAGCAGCAGTAACAGCAGAAGTAGCAGCAGTAACAGCAGCAGTAGCAGCAGTAGTAGCAGCAGAAGCAGCAGTAGCAGCAGCAGCAGCAGTAGTAACAGCAGTAACAGCAGCAGTAGCACCAGCGGCTGTAGCAGTAGCAGCAGTAGCAGTAGCAACAGCAGCAACAGTAGCAATAGCAGCAGTAGCAACAGTCATGCAGTAGCAGCAATAGCAGTAGCAGCAGTAGCAACAACAACTAGCTAGCAACAGTAGCAGCAGCAGCAACAGTATCAATAGAAGCAGTAGTAGCAGTAGCAACAGTAGCAGCAGTAGTAGTAGCTGGAGTAAGATAATATAGGAGGAGTATGACACTCCAAAACACGTGAAATTCAACATTTGCTTGCCTAATTTTAGCGATGATATATTACGTGCAACTCGATAAAAATTACATCTAAATTAGCGTTGGGCATCACCGCACATCAAACTTTTACTTGTTGTCGCCATACCCTCTTCTTGTGTCTAGTGAGGAATAGTAGCTTGGAACGGTCACAATGGTTTATAGCGTTTGACCTATGGTGAAGGCTTACGTTTGCCGTCACGTTCAAAGCAGTGGCTAGCCGCTTGAGGATATGGTCTGTCTGTTGACAAGTATGCCTACCTGTTGGCGGGCAGGGATAAGATTAATATACGCTTTTTCCGTAATTTGATCCTATTGATTATACGCGCATACACCTAAGACTACCGTGAATGCAGCGGCACAGAGTAGGCCCGCATGATTTATTCCTATTAGTTATATAATGTCATATATTATCTTACTCTTGTCCGGCCAACAGGTGGATCGAGTGGTGTACATGACAGACAAGACATTCCTCAGCAGGCCTGAAGCCACTGTTTGAACGATCGGATGGGCAAAACGTAGAACCAACCCACCATAGTTAGCTGCCAAGAAAACGGTATTGCATGGGGTTTAGAATACGGCGTTTCAAACCTTGCTGCAGTAAACCGTAGGTGCCTCGTATTTGCCAAGTATCGCCAAACAACAACTACACATTGATATTACGCAAATGAATCAGTATATCGTTCAGCTTCTTGTAACCATCAGTGTGCTAGCGATGCGCTGGGTACTTTCTTTTTTTTTAGGGGTTACAGCGACTTTTGTAGACGAATACAAACCAAATTTATGAATTGCCACCATTTACTATCATTCCCTACGTACTGTGACAAAATCCGCATGGGATCGAAAAGGGAAATTAAACGATCTGCGGTCCTCAATGTAAACACACCCCTACATTCGAGCAACTGTCATCTAAATGGTTTTTAGGCAAATGGGCAGACATTTGTGACATTCGTTTCACTTGCTTTGGTGTGTAATTGCCGTGAGAGAGCCAATCGTGAGCTATGTACTATTTCTGTAGTATTGTTCTAGCGAGTCTTGCCGTTTCGGGTTATTCCGTGCCTCGGCTAAAAATGGCGGTAAAGCTGATTGGAAAAGTGTGATACTGCTGCTGAGAATAGCAGGATTATACCGTGAATTAAGAGATTACAATTCTAGTTTAGAAGCAGGACAAACTGTGAGTTAAACGTCTCAAAGGCAAGTCGACAAAGGTGGTAATAGAATAGTTTTATTGGACTATACATCTGGAATCTGCAGAGGTGAAGGTTTTTGCTATGATGTAGGTTTTTAGGTTGTCTCTGCTGGCGCCAATCCGGTGAGCCCGCCACCTGTACGACACGTAGTTGACTACGCAATAACCTTAGGTAAGAACACTCACCCTATAGTATGTCCAGGATGCGTTGACGATGCGCCGTGATCATCGCACCCGGACTCCCGCTTTAGTCACTCAGAGCGCCTCAGTGCTACTGCGCTCACTCCGTAGTACCCAACCCGGCGTTTCGTTCGGCTCGCGGTGCATAGTAGCCACACACAAAAACCATGGACAACAGGCAGCCCACCCTGCCTACTGCTGGACCTTTACGTTACGTCTTATAATAAATGTCAAGCCCGGTGTATAAACAAAGGCTATACAGATATAGGCGTAGCCAGACAGAAGGCCTAATATACCGGCAGTGCTCTTACTGCACGGCTGCTCACAGCATTATGACATAGGCGCAGTTTGCTATCCTGCACGTTGAAGGCGTCGGCACTCCCTCATGCTCTGGCTATTCTCAGAAGTCCATTTAATACTGCTACTCACTGCTATTATTTACTCCTGACCCCATCAACAAACATTCAACAGGAGCAATACAACTGATTACTCACAACCGTAGCTCTTAACTGTGGCCCCATGTTCTCGTATCCTGAACGCCTCTGTGGGTCTTCAACCCACAGCCATTGAGCACTGTGAACCGTAATGTTACTGTACCAGTAACGTAACGCTAAGCTTCGTCGTCACCATTTCTCTCCAGTTCTCAGGCACACAACTCAGGCACGGCCCTATACCAACTCTATGCTCATACAGAGTGAACTAGCTTACATGCTGGCGGGCCATACTCACTCGACTCCCGCCATGAACTCGAGTGTTATCTCTCTAGACGCCCGAGAGGGGGCGAATCCATTGTTACTTTTGCCAACTCCCGGACAAAACACTACAACCGTGTTTTAGCTCCGGCCTCACACGCCGATCAGCTGTTTATTTCTCCGCGCGCAAGGAGAAAAAACCATGTCGCGCACTAGAGGGGGTGGCTAACCCATCCAACTTGGCTGCCCGACATGTTAGGCACTTCGACTATCCACAAACAACAATGTGGTGAGCAGCGCAAACATACGAAAAATGCACACTAATAGACACGGCACCTCACAAATAATTATAACAATCACAACACGCGAACATTAACCATATACCTTGCCCGTGGTTCCAATGAGCTACCCTCACAAGTTACCTAGCTGGCCGAACCGTATACGTGGTGACGCGCGTGCCACCGCCACAGTATGGAAGCCCTTACAAAAATAATCTATAGGTTCCTAATAGGAGTTTATAGAGACCTATAGAGCTTCTATAGTGGCTCTATAAGGTTTTGACAACCTATACACCTATAGGCTTATAGGACCTATAGGTCTCTATAGGTTTTGACAAACCTATACACCCTATAGGCCTTATAGACCCTATAAGGCTGCTCTATAGGTTTTGCGCAACCTATACAACCTTATGCTTATAGCGCTATTAGGTGCTCTATAGGTTTGCCAACCTATACACCGTATAGGAATTATAGACCTTATAGATTCCTATAGACAAGTATGCGGCTTATAGACCTATGGGATTTCCTATAGACGCGGGTACATCAGCTATAGACCGACAGACCAAATTATACACACATATATATATATATATAATATATTATATATATAATATATATATATAATTATATATATATATATATATATAATGTATATTATTAGGAAAGTACAGCGGGCCGCGTTGCTCAGAAACTTCGCTAAAGTTACGATTAATTTAAAGTCTCAATGTAATGTTAAGGTTAATTTTTATAGCCCCCCCACGTTGCCAGAAAACCACTTAAACTAAACTATACTTAAGGAAAACTTACGATAACAGGAACTTCATCAGCAAGCTCGCTGCATTGGATGGGATCGATCACGAAAATTCAAATTCATACACATTTATTTTGTACACATCACAGTAATTTATGCCATATTATGGATGGCTAAAACACATCATAAATAAATATTTGATCAAATATTTACGTGGTCATGAATTAATTCTGCACAACAAGACAAATTCTCAGCACTTGTTAACAAGAGACGCGCGAGAATCGTGGCAAGCGTTGCAAACCTTTTGAAACAAGAAGAACAAATGCCATTTGTTTTATTAGCGGTAGATAATTATGATTTTGACGTGTTTTCAAAGAAAAACACACATTTTATTCATTATATAAAATTATATTATCACTATAAATTGTAATTCGTTGGTGTTAAATGGTGTTATTTTCAACTTAATATAAAGTTAAGGAGCGGTCTAGGATCTCTTAAGTTTTAGAGAAAAGTTACGAGATTTTTAATTCTCTTAACTTTACGAAGTTTCTGGCAAGCTTTAAGAGAAACTTTAAGTTCCAGGTTAATGTAAGAACTCAATTTTTTCTGGCCCAACGGGCCCCCAGGCCTCTTTAAAAAATATACATTGTACGTGCAAGCTAACACATAAGTTTCCAACAAAAGTTTGCTGGAATGTTGTAGTTTAATTGGTTAGGTCAGGAATAATTAACACGTTGCCAGCAACGTTCTAGAAACGTATCATGCAAACGTTTACAACTTCGCACCTTCCCAACAACGTTATGTAGTAACGGTTTTAAAAACGTTATTAGGACGGCGACGTCGAACGTATATGCTATTATAGCATTATTTTCTATAGTAAAATTAATTCGACATCTGATTTTCTGAAATAATATTTCAGAATACAGATGTCAATAATTTACTATGTATATATAATATACATATATATACTATTACATATATACTATATTATATAATATATAATATAATAATATATAACTTAATATATATATAATACACATATATACATATATATATATATATATATACATATATAACACATATATATATACATAGTATCTATAACTCATATATTACTATATATCATATAATAGTATAATATCCGCAGCTAACACATAACGTTTTAGCAAGCGTTTCTAAATGGTTATTTTATGGTTGGTATGAATAAACGTTTTTCTCAACGTCTTAAAACGTTTCTAATAAAAGTTATATTTATGTTATTGAATAACGTTTGCTACAAACGTTTGCTCAACGTTATGATAAAACGTTCATAATAAGGTTATATTTTAAGTTATTTGAATAATCGTTTGCTAAAATCGTTTTATTAAACGTTTAATAAAGTGATGAGTAACGTTCATGTCGGTGCTTATCAAGACGATTTTTGCCGCAAAAACTTGTTATAAACCACTACGCTAACATTTACAATAAGGTTGTCAAATGGTTCCCGTAAAAAGCGTTTGAAAACCAACGTTATGTTTACTGTTTGCATTTACCAGCCATGTTTACGGTCCTTACAAACGATTTACCTAACTAAATATATTTCATTCAGATTCACGCGGGCGCGCACACATAGTAAGCATGCCAGCATCCGTGCACACGCACGCACACCCACACGCGGCCACACCCATCTAGGGGCAGCACACACTTGCGTGCGCACAGCACGCCACATACAAAACACAACACACACGCACGCATGACACGCACGACACACACAACGCGCGCGCGCACACACAACACACACACACGCCGCGCGCGCGCGCAACATGTATTATGTTGGTATAGTGAACCACGCATACACACATACAGAACTCGATCGCCCTGGCACGTACGTTCGCGATAAGAATTACGCCTCGCGCTGATTACCTAGTCTGTCTGAAACTAGGTCGCGTCCCATTAGAGGCGTGCTTCTGATAACGGTACAGCTGAAACGGACAGGAGCCAGTCTAGGCATAGGCGCGTAACTCGTAACGGACGCCGTACGAATGTACGACTCAGTACGAGTGGGAATATAACGGTCAGAAAGTGTTCGAATTGCGTGCAAGCCGGGTGTCGAGGCACAAACTGTACTGGACCAAGGTAAATATATATGTTGTATTACTCCTCATAATAGTTATTATACTATTATCTTAGTTAAGTTAACTCTGGTTAGCTTATGTGTTATCATATTGTTTATGTTCATGAATTATGGCTAGAAGTAAATTGCCTCCAGACAGGCTGCATTATAGCTCTATTACTATAGCCTGCGTACAGTGACTGCCGCAGGCAGTTAATGAACGCGTGCTATAGTACTAGAGCTAGCTGCACTACAGATGACATATGTATAGGCACTGTATAGCTCTAGAACTATTAGCCTTCGCTCCGCTCACAGGCGTGCGCACACACAGAGCCTGTGGCGGAGCGAATGGCTCAGTTCTTAGAGCTAAGCACTGTACATGCCAGTTACGCGCGCGCGCGCTGCTGGTGC
>NW_014581229.1:11598-12158 GCF_000485595.1 Priapulus caudatus
ACATTCACGCGGGCGCGCACACATACGTAAGCATGCACATCCGTGCACACGCACGCACACCCACACGGCCACACCCATCTACAGGCGCACAGTCCGCACACACTTGCGTGCGCACACACGCGCACACACGCACATACACAAACACACACACGCACGCATGCACGCACACACACACGCGCGCGCGCACACACACACACGCGCGCGCGCGCAACATGTATTATGTTGGTATAGTGAACCACGCATAGACACATACAGGTGGCACGTACGCCCTGGCACGTACGTTCGCGATAAGAATTACGCCTCGCGCTGATTACCTAGTCTGAAACTAGGTCGCGTCCCATTAGAGGCGTGCTTCNTCACACGCACGCACACCCACACGGCCACACCCATCTACAGGCACACACACTTGCGTGCGCACACACGCGCACACACGCACATACACAAACACACACACGCACGCATGCACGCACACACTCACGCGCGCGCGCACACACACACACACGCGCGCGCGCGCAACATGTATTATGTTGGTATAGTGAACCACGCATACCCACATACAG
>NW_014581230.1:0-8818 GCF_000485595.1 Priapulus caudatus
CAGAAATCCCTTCCAGTTCCCTGGCGTCATCCAGCACCCTTCATCTTTGCATTACCGCATCCGCAGCATCCCTCCATTCCTGCGTCACTAGCCAGCATCCCTCCATCCTTGCATTCACCGCCATCCTCAGAATCCCTTCATCCCTGCGTCACCAGCATCCCTTCATCTTTGCATTACCCGCATCCGCAGCATCCCTCCATTCCTGCGCTCACTAGCAGCATCCCTCCATCCTTGCATCACCCGCATCCTCAGCATCCCTTCATTCTTGCATTACCCGCATCCTCAGCATCCCTTCATTCTTGCATTACCCGCATCCTCAGCATCCCTTCATCCCTATCTTCTCCTAATTGTCATCACCCATGCGCTCGCGCAGGGACTCTCACGTCTACTGCGGCCGAGCGCTAACTTACATCGTACCGCGCAGTAAATGACACGTCCTTTCTTCGTCGCTTCCTCTATAGCTGAGATGCTCATGCACGCACGCACGCACGCACGCACACGCACACACGCTGGTAGGCCAGGCAGGCAGGCACGCCACGCACGCACGCACGCACGCACGCACGCACGCGGTGTCAGCGACCGTCACCTACGTGAGTGAATTATGGCAGAGCTTGAGAGCTTCACTGCGGCTGTATATCATCGCATGAGGCCGTAATCCGCCTTGCGTCGTGCGACGCAGCAGCGCAGCGCAGCGGCAGCGCGAGGCTGCGGGGGGTGGGGTGCGGGTGGGGGGGGGGGGTGCTTGATCGCCGGGGCATCGCAATAAAAATTGACATGATCTAAAGCAAATAGGCTGGGAATAATAAATACAGAGCTGTGTTTGTGTTAGCCGCTAGCTCGCCACACAGCGCCTGTCTGTTCATTCACAGTCACACGCCACACGCGAGGAGCGGACAGCTATACACGCGTGCGCGCACACGCACGCAGGCAGGCAGGCACATGCAGGGCTACATACACACACACACGCATGCACGTACGCGCAACACACACGTACACAACCACGCGCATGCACGCCACGTACGCACGTACGCACTCACGCACGCACGCATGGCACGCGCCAAACACACATCACACACACACGCCGCCACGCACGCGTTTCTATCCTTGTTTACGAGTTCGAGCGAGCTTTCGATTTTTTTCTGGTCAGCGCGACGAGCGCGCGGGTTCTATATTACCAGTCCAAATCCAATGTTGTGCGCGATGTGTGGATTAATTGCAGGCAGTATTTTGCGGATCATTCATTCTTAAACGTTATAACAGTAACGAGGGGACATGAGCCTGTCGGTGACCGGTTGAAGTGTCCTTCTAAGGTCTCTCCCTCCCCAGCCAACACGAAACCATGGAACGCCGCCCCGAAAAAGAAATCTGGTAAATGATCACCAGGGGTGCTGAGTCCGTGCGGGTGCGGGGGTTGGGTGCTACGTCGCGCGATGGGTGGGAGGTGGTCGATCACAGAAGGGTGTACGAGTTAGGAGGAGGAAAGAGCGAAAGAGAGAAGAAAGGAAAAAAAGAAGGAGGAGGAGGAGGAGGAGGAGGATGGGGAAAGTAGAAGAAGAGGGAGACGGAGCAGGAAGACGAAGATGAGGAGGAAGAGGAGAAGAAAGGAAGAAAGGAGGGAGGAGGAGGAGGAGGAGGAGGAGGAGGAGGAGGCAGGAGGAGAGAGCGAGGATGGGGGAAAGTAGAAGAACAGGGAGACGGAGCAGGAAGACGAAGATGAGGAGGAAGAGGAGAAGAGAAGAAAGGAAGAAGAGGAGGAGGAGGTGGAGGAGGAGGGGGAAAGGAGAAGAAGAGGGAGAAGGAGCCAGGAAGACGAAGATGAGGAGGAAGAGAAAGAGAGGAAAGCAGAGGAGGATGATCAGGAGGAGTTGGAGAAGAAGGAGAAGATGGAGGAAGAGAAGAAAGAAGAAGAGATGAGGAGGAGAAGGAGGAGGAGGAGGAGTAGGACGAGAAGAAAGATGAGGAGGAGGAATGCTGTGGTCGGAAGACGTGCCCTTGGCAGCGCCCTTTGCATCCCGTGGGGCATGGGGCAGCAGCAGCAGCAGCAGCGCAGCCGGCAGCTTGCATAATAGCAAGCAAATCACATCGGGCTTGCCCGCCGTTGCGCCGCAGCCGCAGCAGCAGCAGCCGCAGCAGCAGCAGCAGCAGCAGTAGTAGCAGCAGCACAGCAGCAGCAGTAGTAGCAGCAAGCAGCAGCAGTACTAGCAGGAGCAGCAGCAGTAGTAGCAGCAGCAGTAGTAGCAGGAGCAGCAGCAGTAGTAGCAGTAGTAGCAGCCAGCAGCGCAGTACAGTAATCCCAGCGATCGAGTAAGACCTCTGCTGATCGCCGCTAAACAATGCCAGCCAGACCGCGCGCTGATTGCTGCCAGCGCCGCCCCCCCCCCGCGCTCTCTCTCTCTCCTCTCTCTCTCTCCCCCCCCTCTCCTCTCTCTCTCTCTCTCTCTCTCTATATGTATCTCTCTCTCGCTTCTCTATGTATCTCTCTCTGTCTATGTATCTCTCTCTCTCTCCTCTCTTTTCTCCTCTCTCTCTCTCCTCTCTTCTCTCTCTCTCTCTCTCACTCTCTCTCTCTCGATCTCTCTATCCTAGTCGCTCGTGCTTTTATTCACTCATGGTGTGTGCGGGACAGGCAGCGTGTTGTTCACACACCGCGGCCTAGAACAGGGAGCGTGATGTCACACCCACTGTCTATGACAGGCAGCGTGTTGCCACACCGCGGTCTGTGACAGGCAGCGTGATGTCATACCCACTGTCTGTGACACGTAGCGTGGTGTCACACGCTGCCTGTGACACGTAGCATGGTGTGACCCGCTACCTGTGACACGTAGCGTGGTGTCACCCACTGCCTGTGACACGTAGCGTGGTGTCACACCCTGAACCTATGATGCGTAGCGTGGTGTCACCCGCTGCCTGTGACACGTAGCATGGTTGACCGCTACCTGTGACACGTAGCGTCGCGTGTCACACTGCCTGTGACACGTAGCGTGGTTGTCACCGCTGCCTGTGACACGTAGCGTGGCTGTCATACCTGACCTATGATGCGTAGCGTGGCGTCACCGCTGCCCTGTGACACGTAGCGTGGTGTCTCACACCGCTGCCTGTGACACGTTCGAGCCGTTAGTCGGGGCACGTATGTATAGTCTCCATACTGCTGCTGACCGCTGGGCGTCGTCACCTCGTTGTCTCATGGTGCTACTGCCGCTACACGCGCGCATCTTATATATAATATATCAGGTTATATGCGAGCTGTGTGTGGTGTCGCCGCGCGCGCGCGCGCGGTGTGGTGTGTGTGTGTGTGTGTGTGCGCGTGCGCGTGCGTGGGGTGTGTGTGGTGTGTGGTGTGTGGGTGTGGGTGTGTGGTGTGTCGGTGTGTGTGTGTGACTGTGTGGTGTGTGTG
Organism: Priapulus caudatus; assembly: GCF_000485595.1. Taxonomy (NCBI): domain Eukaryota; kingdom Metazoa; phylum Priapulida; class Priapulimorpha; order Priapulimorphida; family Priapulidae; genus Priapulus; species Priapulus caudatus. The sequence goes on from NW_014581230.1 coordinate 3,395, forward strand.
CGTGTGCGTGTGCGTGTGCGTGTGCGTGTGCGTGTGCGTGTGCGTGTGCGTGTGCGTGTGCGTGTGGTGTGCGTGTGCGGTGTGCGTGTGCGTTGTGCGTGTGCGTGTGCGCGTGCGGCGTGTGGTGTATGTGTGTGGGTGTGTGTGTGTGTGTGTGTGTGTTGTGTGTTGTGTGGGTGTGGGGTGGTTGGGTTTGGGTGTGGCGGGTGGGGGTGGGGTGGGGGGAGCTGCCCTCGCGCTTGCTTTGTGCTCGGCCCTAATGCAGCGTTTTGTTTGAATCGCTTTTTTGATGTCAGCAGGTGGACTGACAGTGCATGGGCAGCAAAATTGTTTCCTGCCAGCGCGCGGTTTGAAGCCTAATCATGCTGTGCGAACAGACATGGCTAAACATTGCATACATAGAATGATAGGAATGCGGCGCGGAGCTTGTGCGAGAGAGAGAGAAGAGAGGAGGGAGAGAGAGAGAGAGTTGCGGTTGAAAATGGATAGATGCGTGGTTGGTTGGTTGGTCGTATGATGATGGATGGATTGGATGGAAATGGATGGATGGATGTGATGGATGGATGGATGATGGATGAGGATGGTATGGATGGATGGATGGATGGATGGATGGATGGGGGAATGGATGGATGGATGGATGGATGGATGGATGGATGGATGGACGATGGATGATGGATGGATGGATGGATGGATGGATGGATGGATGGCATGGATGGATGGATGGATGGATGGATGGATGGATGGATGGATGGATGGATGGATGGATGGATGGTGATGGATGGATGGATGGATGGTATGGATGGATGATGATGGATGGATTGGATGGATGGATGGATGGATGGTATGGATGGATGAATGGTATGGATGGTATGGATGGGATGGATGGATGGATGATGATGATGAGGATGGATGGGATGGATGGATGGATGGTCATGGTGATGGGTTGGTGGTTAATTGGATGGATGGATGGATGGATGGATAGATGAATGGTTGAATAGATAAATGGACGGAAGGGGCCGGGGTAGGAGGTAAGAGGGAAAGTGAGGCAGGGGAGGGAGGAGGGAGAGGGAACGAGAAATAGGACAGTGAACGAGAGGGGAAGGGAGAAGGAGAAGGAGAGGAGAAAAAGAGAGTGACATGAATGAATGGATGGATGGATAGATCAGTGAAGGAAAGCAAAGAAGAATATCGAGAGAAGGAGAGAGGGAGAGGGAGAAGGAGAGGGAGAATGAGCGATACCGCGGGTGAGAGAGGGGTGATGGAGAGGAGAGCGCAGGATTAGCTGCAGGAATTATGTAATCAGCTTTGCCGGCTGTTTTGCACTCTGCCGGTGATTGTTCGACTGCCGAGTGGCGGCGGCAGAAATCTATCCAGCCATTTAGTCCGCTTCACTAAGAACCTAGGCAAGCGTGACCCGCCTTGTCGCTAGGGGGAAGCTGGAGGCTCTTCCTTATTGCTAGGGGGAGGCTGGAGGCTCTTCCTTATTGCTAGGGGGAAGCTGGAGGCTCTTCCTTGTTGCTAGGGGGAGGCTGGTGGGTCTTCCTTGTTGCCAGGGGGATGGTGGAGGCTGTTCCTTGTTGCTAGGGGGAGGCTGGCGGCTCTTCCTTGTTGCTAGGAAAGCTGGAGGGCTGTTCCTTGTTGCTAGGGGAGGCTGGAGGCTCTTTCTTGTTGCTAGGGAAGCTGGAGGCTGTTCCTTGTTCGCTAGGGGGAGGCTGGAAGCTCTTCCTTGTCGTAGGGGGAGGGTGGAGGTTTTTCATTGCTGCTAGGGGAGGCTGGCGGCTCTTCGTTGTTGCTAGGGGGAGGGGTGGTAGATGTTTTCGGCTGCTAGGAGAGATGAGATTTTCCGTGTTTCTAGGGGAGATGGGACATGTTCCTTGTCTCTGGATAGGAAACTGTTTCTTTCACTGGGAAGAAAAATGACATGAAATGTTTCCTGCCGTTGGATTGGGAAAGCGATATTATACACGTTCGTATTCGCCAGTGTAACAAAAGATGTTCTGTGTTTGAGGAAATCCGGCGGGGGCTGTTGTCTGCGGCTAGCGAGCTAATAGACTTCATTTGTTCGTTGCCAAGGAGACGAGTGTAATTCGTCTTCGGCTGCTGATAATGTTATTTAAGAAGATGCGCACATCATCTTCAGTCAGGTCGATGTCACACCTTGTCGACATTTGTTAGCTCTCGTGTGCACAGGCACTTGGAGCGTTTCAATAAAATATAATGCTAAATAAATACGAAATCTATTTACTACAAAGTCTAATGTTTCTCTACTCTCTTTCACCTATTATCGCCGACAATTTCCTGCAAATGCCGTCCAAATGCTCATCTGCAACAAACGCTGGCTGCCGCTGCACACTGACACATAAATATATAGTTTTGTGACTATATTTTTATGTTTATTTATATTTATATATATTTAGCTCACCTTGACATCGTCAAGATGAGCTATTGCCATGGGTCGTCGTCCGTCGTACGTCCGTCCGTCCGTCAACATTTGGCTACGGTCAACGATAACTCAGAAACGTTGACCACATGTTTGAAATTGGGTATAGTTGTTACTGCTATGCTCCCATATTGAACGTCCTATTTTGCGCACGCCAGTCGACGTACTTTCGAGCCACCGGCAATTTTTTAGCGAAAATTTGGAATGCATTAGTCAGTTCACGGTTCAACGGATTTTGCTCATTTTTGGTATGTGAATGAATAAGGACTAGGTGTTTTTATTTTAGCATATTATGTTATAGACACGCAGATAAGAGTCTGTGGTGTCACACTCGTCTGGTTCGTTTTACAAGATTTCATTGACAATATGTGTTTAATGCAAAATTGGTATTTCCTCTCCACCCTGCTGTATAAAACGTCTTATATTAGAGTAAAGTTTTACAAACATGTCGGAACGCAGCATAAACCTATTTATTTCGAACGCCATTGTTTAAGAACATCAAAGCGGGTATAGCGCCATCTACCGTCACAAATTGTGATTCATTTTGTTATAAATTATTTATTGCGATATACAGATGGCAACCGTTGTTGCTACCGCCTAGAAAAAACTCATACGAGTAAACACTTCCATGCAACCAATGAACCATTTGACAAAAGTTTGTGTTTATGGCGGCAGGGAAACACCATTGTATCAATATTATAAAAACGTTAAATGGCGATCATTTAGGTGTAACGCCATCACTCGCCCACATCTCAGACTTCACATTCTCAAACATTTATTTCACATAAAAAATTACACATAATTATCAAGAGTATATAATGGGAGTTCTCCCATATATATACTCTTCGTTTCTATAATGTACGTCGCACGCGAGTCTAGCGATGACCGTGTTCGCATGAGTGGACGAACTCTGCATGCATTCCTGCTGCTCTCTCTCTCTCTCTCTCTCTCTCTCTCTCTCTCTCTCTCTCTCTCTCTCTCTCTCTCTCTCTCCTCTCTCTCTCTGCTCTCTCTGTCTCTGTCTCTGTCTCTGTCTCTATCTCTCTGTCTCTGTCTCTTTCTCTCTTCTTGTCTCTGTCTCTTTCTCTCTCTCTCTCTCTCTCTCTCTCTCTCTCTCTCTCTCTCTCCGACTCTCTCTCTCTTCTCCCGACTCTCTCTCTCTCTCTCTCTCTCTCTTTCCTTCTCCCGACTCTCTCTCTCTCTCTCTCTCTCTCTCTCCTTCCCCCGACTCTCTCGCCTTCCCCAGGCCGTGTACATGTCGCTATAGCGTAAGATTTATAGGCTAGCCCACCGCCTGTAGCATGGGTGACTCGGCGAATGTTCGGCAGTGAATGTCTCGTTCCAGTGTGAGATATATTGTGATAGTGCGTTGAAGCCACGGTGTCGCTTGGAAACTGCTGGTTAGTTCCTTGTCGCTTGCTGCGCCCCTCTCTTTTCTACTTGGCTCGTCTCCAGATCCTCCGCACCTCCCTCTCGGTGTCTCCTTCGCCTCGTGGGTTTCTTTCTCATTACTATAGTGGTGCCGCTTCCACATCTTTCACCCCCACTACTTTCCCTCTCTTGTTGTCGCTGCCTCCTCCGCCTTCCTCCTTCCCTCCCTCCCTCTCTTGTTTTCGCTGCCTCCCTCTGCCTCCCTCCCTCCTCCCCTCTCTTGTTGTCGCTGCCTCCCTCCGCCTCTCTCCCTCTCCGCGTTTCCATGGCGACCACTGTTGGTTGACGAATGAAGCCATACTTGTTATCGAACGCCATCACCATTGTCGTCGCCGCCGTCGTCGTCATCATAATTGGCATCATCGTCATCGTCATCGTCATCGTCATCGTCATCGTCATCGTCGTCGTCATCGTCGTCGTCATCGTCGTCGTCGTCGTCATCGTCATCGTCATCGTCGTCGTCATCGTCATCGTCGTCGTCATCGTCATCGTCGTCGACGCTGTGTTTGTTATTGGCGTGCAAAACGACGAGCGAGCGCCATGCGTCGGTTGTTCACTGATTTAATTATCTTACGCCAGCAATAACAGGTCGAGTAGTTTTGCTCTGCATATATAGTGCTTTGACGTTGTTTGTGCAGCGGCTGAATTTGTCGCGGCTGCGGGCGAGCGAGTAGCGAGGGGGCAGTGTATGTGTGTGTGTGTGTATGTGTGTGTGTGTGTATGTGTGTGTGTGTGTGTGTGGCGTGCCGTGCGTGCGTCGGCGTTGCGTTGCGCGTGGCGTTGCGGTGCTGCAGCCGGAGGGGCCGCGGGCGCGGGCGCGCAGCGTGCGGGCGTGGCGGTGTGCGTATGCCTGTGCGTGTGTGGTAGCGAGATATAATTTCGGAGGGAGGTGCATGTATATAGGGATTCAATTGTGTGCAGGGGTAGCGCCGAAGGCTAATTGGAAATCTCACTCTCACGCACGCACGTACGCCACGCACGCTCTCTCGCCACGATAAACACATGTTCGATTCCTCTCTCTCTCTTCTCTCTCTCTCTGTGTGTGTGTGTGTCTCTGTCTCGCCCTCTCTCTCTCTCTCTCCCTCTTCTCTCTCTCTCTCTCTCTCTCTCTCTCTCTCTTCTCTCTTCTTCTCTCTCTCTCTCTTCTCTCTCTCCTCTCTCTGCTCTCTCTCTCTCTCTCTCTCTCTCTCTCTCTCTCTCTCTCTCTCTCTACACCATCTCTCTATCTCTCTGTGGAGGAGGTCCATTCGTATATGTGTGTGCGCGTGTGTGCGCGCGCGTACGTGCGTATATGTGTGTGCGTGCGCTTGCGACTCCCTCTGTGACCCCTGTAACGGGAATCTCTACATGTTTGAACAGCTAAGCCGCTATCTGTGTTGATTCAGAAGCAAAAGCTCTTGCGCGGAGAAAGTGTTCGCCTCTGTGAACTGCCTCTCTGAGAGAGGAAGGAAGATACAATGAGAGAGAGAGAGAGAGAGAGGAAGAGAGGGAGAGAGAGAGGGGGAGAGAGAGAGAGGGAGAAAGAGAGAGGGAGAGAGAGAGAGGGAGAAAGA
>NW_014581230.1:9552-14552 GCF_000485595.1 Priapulus caudatus
AGAGAGAGAGAGAGAGAGAGAGAGAGAGAGAGAGAGAGAGAGAGAGAGAGAGAGAGAGAGAGAGAAAGACAGCGCGGATGATGATGCTGTGATACTGATCCAAATTATCGTCGAATTAATCTATTACGTCATCACCTTCGCGCGCCCTCTAGGGCGGTGTGTGGGGATCAGTGTACAGGAGGGGACGCCCGGTGTAGGAGCACGGGCGGTGTGTGGGGATCAGTGTGCGCGCTTGAGGCGGCGGCGGCGGCAGTGCGGTGGAGATGATATTGTGTGGAGGAGAAAATGGGGTTAGTTGGCCCGCTACGCTGATACCTGATTGATGGTGACAGCTGCGTGAATGCAGCGTATGAATATATTCATGCGGGCTGCTACTGCTGCTGCTGCTACTGCTGCTGCTACTGCTGCTGCTGCGGCTACTACTGCTACTGCTGCTACTACTGCTACTGCTGCTACTGCTGCTACTGCTGCTGCTGCTGCTGCTGCTGCTGCTGCTGCTGCTGNCTCTCTCTCTCTCTCTCTCTCTCTTTCTCTCTCTCTCGCTCGCTCTCTCTCTCTCTCCCTCATTCTCTCTCTCTTCTCTCTTCTCTCTCTCTCTCTCTCTCTCTCTTCTCTCTCTCTCTTTCTCTCTCTCTATCTCTCTCTCTCTTTCTCTCTCTTGCAGCTGTTCATGGCTCCAACCATAGAACGATTGACAGCACGCGGGGAGAGGGAGGTTGAAGGGAGAGGAAGAGAGTGTGAGAGTGCGCGAACAGAGATAGATATATTAATAGAGAGCCAGGGGGAAGAGAGAGAGAAAGAGAGAGAAAACAGGAGAGTGTAAGAAAGAAAGAGAACGAGCGAGAAAGAGAGCGCGAGAGAGAGAGAAAGCGCGCGCGAGAGAGAGAGAGAGAGAGAGAGAGAGAGAGAGGAGGGGAGAGTTAGAGAGAGGAGGGGGGAGTAGAGAGAGAGGAGGGAGTAGAGAGAGAGAGAATAAGAGGGAGAGAGAGAGACAGACAGACAGAGATATATATAGAGCNCTCGTCTCTCTCTCTCTCTCCTCCACTCTCTCTCTCTTCTCTCTCTCTCTCTCTCTCTCTCTCGCTCTCTTTTTCTCTCTCTCTTTTTCTCTTGCCCATGCTTCCTCGTTCTCGCCTGCGCTCCCTCTCTGTCTCTCCTCCTCTCCATTTGTGTGGTGTTCCTCTCTAGTCTGTGTGTGTGTCCCTCTCCCTCCGCCCGTCTCTACCTCTTTTTCTTATTCATTCTTACACACTCTATTTCCCCCATGCCTGTCTCTCACTTCTCCCTCTCTCTCTCTCTCTCTCTCTCTCTCTCTTCTCTCTCTCTTCTCTCTCTCTCTCTCTCTCTTCTCTCTCTCTCTCTCTCTCTCTTCTCTCTCTCTCTCTCTCTCTCTCGCTCTCTGTTCTGTCTTTTTCTCTCTCACTTCTCTCTCTCTTCTCGCTGTCTCGGTATCTCTCTCTTCCTAATCTCTTTCTCTCTCCCCTCTTCCCTGTCTCCTCTCTCTCCCTCCCCCTCTCTTCACACTCCCCCAAACCACCGAACACGCTATTGGCGTTCGGATGCTTAGCGTCATCCCGTTGCTAAGCGACGCGCGCGTGAAATACCACCGCCACCACCACCAGCAGCAGCACCACCACAGCAGCAGCAGCAGCACCAACAGCAGCGCAGCAGGAGCAGCCAGCAGCAGCAGTAGCCAGCGGTTGCTTTCGTTAACGCATTGCGGAGATCAGCCTCAGGGCTTATGCTTTGCTGGCCGTAGCAGACGCGTTTCTACACGCATACCGTCCCGCCTGTTCGTCTGCCGAACAACCAGTAACACTATACAACAGCGACTCACTACAACAACGCTGCGAAGCAACAAGTTACAACATTAGCGGCGCAGCTGCAACGTGAGTCTCGAAGCAACAAGTTACAACAAGACTCGCTACAACACGAGTGTTGCAGAGTAGCAACAACCAAGTCTACAACCGGTAAGCAGCAGTAGCAAAGTTTTTGGGCGGGTTTTTCTTCTGAAAAGGCATTATGAAGCGCTGATTAGGAACTCTGAGTCCCGTGGTGCTGGGCTCAGCCAGACATACACCCGATCAGTGCCGGACTCTCTTTCGTGAAACGCAATTTTACAGAGGGGGGTGAGACAAAGGGAGAAAAAGAGAGGAAAGAGAGGGAGCAGGAATAGAGGTGTAAAGGGTAGAGAGAGAGAGATCGGAGAGAAGAGAGATGAGATGGAGATGAAGAGAGCAGAGAACGAGAGAGAGAGAGATAGAGAGCCACAGAGAGGAGCGAAGAGTAGAGAGACAGATGACGAAGAGGGGAGGAGAGATGACGAGGACGGAAAGAGAGAGAGAGGGAGAGGAATATAGGGCGGAAACAGAGAATGAGAAGAAAGAGAAATAGAGAAAGAAGAAGAAAGCAGAACGAAAGAGAAATCGGACGCGAGGCGACGGCGGCGAGAGAGATAGATCGACAGAGAAAAAAAAGAAAGAAACAGAAAGAGAGAGAGAGAGAGAGACACGTAGAGAACTTCTGCCGTGTAGGGGCCGCGCGTGCCACCGCTGGCTGACTGTACAACTAAACAGCTACGCGGGACACACACACACACACACACACACACACACACACACACACACACACACACACACACACACACAACACGGACTCATATCACGGACTGAGGTATAGACTGTCGGCATCGCACAGCGTTGAGCTTCATTGTGTTCGATCCGCATCCGATTTGCATCCGGAAGATCCAGCTTCGCGGATCCGCCGCGTCGGTGAGTCGTAGGTTAAGTTCATCGTCATTGTTGTTGTTGTTCCTGTCGTCGTCGTCGTCGTCGTCGCTGTCACTATTGCTATTGCTATTGGCGTTGATGTTGTTGTTGTTGTTGCTGTTGTCGTTGTTGTTGTCGTCGTCGTCGCTGTCATTGTTGCTATTGATGTTGGCTTTGTTGATAATGTTATTGTTGTTGTTGTTGTTGTTGACTTTGATATTGTTTTGGTAATGTTTGACACGAACCGTAAGCGCTATTTTATCATTTCACGGCGGTTTCAGTCCGCTTTTGATCCGCGTTTCTGCTCTACCCTCCATCTCTGTCTGGATCCGGAATTCGACGGCGTGCGATTTCAGGATGCGAATTCTGGTGTTCTTTTTGCCGAAAAAGCAGTCCCTCGACGAAACTTCGCCGGAAAAGTCGATACTTGCGAAAAAAAACGGAATTTCGTATAAACAACGTATAAACAACGCTGAATGTGGAATGCGGGCGCTTTTCTCGCGCAATACGCTCGAAAAATCGAGGCAAAGATAAATAGATAACAAAGGTTTGGCGTCAAGCCACTATAGGGCCTATATAGTACGGGGATATACGAACACACGCACGCGTGTGTGTATTAACAACGATACATTCGATATGGTGGTGGGGATCGATTAAGCATAGATTTCCTCATTAGGAAGTGTATTTATTTGGTTGTTTCGGCTCTTTGTGTGTGTGTGTGTTGTGTGTGTTGTGAGTGTGTGGTTTGTCTGTGTGGTGTGTGTGTGTGTTGTGTGTGTGTTTGTGTTTGTGTGTGTGTGTGTACGTGTGTGCGTGCGTGAGAGTGGAGGGACTGAGAGAAGAGAGAAAGACAGACAGACAGAGAGAGAGAGAGAAAGAGAGAGAGAGAGAAAGAGAAGAAGAAGAAGAAAGGACAGAGAGAGAGAGAGAGCGCGAGAGAGGAGAAAGACAGAGAGAGAGAGAGATAAGCATAAATTTCCTCAATAGGAAGTGTATTTATTTTGTTGTTTCGCTCTTTGTGTGTTGTGTGTGTGTGTGTGCTTGTGTGTTGTTGTGTGATGTTGTGTGTGGTTGTGTTTGTGTTTGTGTGTGTGTGTGTGTGTGTGTGTGTGTGTGCTGTGTGTGTGTGTGTGTGCGCGCGCGCGTGCGTGTGTGTGTGTGCGCGTGTGTGCGCGCTGGTGTGTGTGCGTGCGCGCGCGTGCGTGTGTGTATGAGTATCTGTGTGTGCGCGCTGGTGTGTGTGCGTGCGCGCGGGCTGCCTGTGCGCGTGTGTATGAGTATGTGCGTGTGTGTTTCGGGAATGAAGTGGGGGGGGGGGGGGTCTATGACGTCAACGGTGAGTGGCAAATCAAGCAACAGCTGCGCGAAACACACATTACGCAACGAGCAGCTTATTAGCAGATTTATTAGCTAATTTAGCTAAAATATATTCCTTGTATTTATTTCTCTTAGAAATTTCTAAAATGGTTCGACACAGACAGAGCGCGACGCATAGACGCCTTTAAAATCATTTGTTCTCGCTCCGCCCAGCTGTGAAAAGTGGCCTGATTGTGTTGCGTCGGTGAGGCAACGTTTACGCCGACAGACCCGCATGCGCATAGCGCGATAACGGCATAAATTCTTAGTGTTTTTTTAAGTTGGTGTGCCCAGTAATATATCCGCTATGAGGTGAGACTACATTTCGCTATATATTTTTTCAGATTGTGCATTTCTGATCAATGATTGCGAAATAAATCCTTTAATACAAGTTACATGAATCAAGCGCGAGTTTTTTTAAAGAGAGCTCACTACATCCGGGGACGTATGCACTACATCCGGGGACGTATGCACTACATCCGGGAACGTATGCACTACATACGGGTAACTCTACAGGAAAACCTTATAGTTGCGTGTGTCTGGCGAGAGAGAGGAGATAGAGAGAGAGCGACAGACAGCGAGAGAGAGACAGAGAGAGAGAAAGAGAGAGAAAGAGAGAGAGAGGGGGAGAGAGAAAACGAGAGAGAGATAGAGCGGGAGAGAGGGATAGAGCGAGAGAGAGGGAGAGAGAGAGCGAGAGAGAGGGAGAGAGAGAGAGAAGAGAAGAGAAAAGAAAACGAAAGATAGAGAGAGGAGAGAGAGAGAGGGGAAAAAACAAGGTTGGGTAACTCGAGGCAAAGTTGTGGCAGTGAATGAATTGTAACGAAGGTAGTTATATATGTATCTTTTTCGCTCCCTCGCTCTCTTTCCGAATTT
>NW_014581230.1:16495-16899 GCF_000485595.1 Priapulus caudatus
GCTGCTGCTGCTGCTGCTGCTGCTGGTGGTGGTGGTGGTACTGCTGCTGCTGCTGCTGCTGCTGGTGGTGGTGGTACTGCTGCTGCTGCTGCTGCTGGTGGTGGTGGTGGTACTGCTGGTGCTGCTGCTGCTGCTGCCGGTGGTGGTGGTGGTGGCGGCGGCGGCGGATGCTGCTGGTGCTCCTACTGTTGTTGTTGTTGTTGCGCGTGCGTGCGTGCGTGCGTGTGTTCCAGTTTACTTCACAGCATCTGTTGGATGTTTATTAACGAGGTTAACGTAGCAGTAGCTGAGTAGTTACATACACCCTGCTCTCTCTCTCTCACACCTCTAGCTAGCTAGCTATCTCCCTCTCTCTCTCTCTCTCTCTCTCTCTCTCTCTCTCTCTCTCTCTCTCTCTCTCTCTC
>NW_014581230.1:23103-23825 GCF_000485595.1 Priapulus caudatus
AATATATATATATATATATCCTCTCTCTCTCTGCGTGTGTGCGCGTGTGTTTGCGTTCTCGCGCACGTGCGTGTGTGTGTGTATGTGTAAATGCGCGCGTGCGTGCCCGTGAGCGTGTGCGTGCGTGCGTGTGTGCGTGTGGCTTCATTGCATGCCTATCATCTATATTTACGAGTTACTAATTTACCAGAAGCTCTTCGATTGACAAGCGAGGCAAAAAATCATCGGCAATAAAATTCCACTGAAGAAGCTGAAGAAGCGGATGAGGATGAAGATGATGAAGCTGAAGATGAAGAAGCTGATGAAGAAGCTGATGATGATGATGATGATGATGATGATGACGATGAAGCGGATGAAGCTGATGATGATGATGATGATGATGATGATGATGATGATGAAGGTGATGATGATGAAGCTGAAGATAAAGAAGCTGATGATGATGATGATGAAGCTAATGATGATGATGATGATGATGATGATGATGATGACGTGGATCGCATCGCATGCTGCTGTCACGTCTCCCAATCTTCATCTATATCCTTACATCATCAACGCCGCCACCGCAGCAGCAGTAGCAGCAACAGCAGCAGCAGCAGTAGCAGTAGCAGCAGCAACAGTAGCAGTAGTAGCAGCAGTAGCAGTAGCAGCGGTAGCAGCAGCAGTAGTAGCAGCAGTAGCAACCGTAGCAGTAGCAGTAGCAGCAGCAGCAGCAGCAGCAGCAG
>NW_014581231.1:0-408 GCF_000485595.1 Priapulus caudatus
GATCACTGTGTAGTTGTGTGTCAGTCACTCACTGTGTGATGTGTGCCAGTATGGTCACTGTGTAGCTGTGTGCCAGAATGGTCACTGTGTAGCTGTGTGCCAGTATGGTCACTGTGTAGCTGTGTGCCAGTACACTCACTGTGTAGATGTGTGCCAGTATGGTCACTGTGTAGTTGTGTGCCAGTACGGTCACTGTGTAGCTGTGCGCTAGAACGATCACTGTGTAGTTGTGTTTCAGTACACTGACTACACTCACTGTGTAGTTGTGTGCCAGTATGGTCACTGTGTAGCTGTGTGCCAGTATGGTCACTGTGTAGCTGTGTGCCAGTACACTCACTGTGTAGATGTGTGCCAGTATGGTCACTGTGTAGTTGTGTGCCAGTACGGTCACTGTGTAGCTGTGTGCCG
>NW_014581231.1:4692-5346 GCF_000485595.1 Priapulus caudatus
AGTATGGTCACTGTGTAGCTGTGTGCCAGTATGGTCACTGTGTAGCTGTGCGCCAGTAAGGTCATGTGTAGTTGTGTGTCAGTAAGGTCACTGTGTAGATGTGTGCCAGTACGGTCACTGTGTAGCTGTGTGCCAGTACGGTCACTGTGTAGCTGTGTGCCAGCCAGTATGGTCACTGTGTAGCTGTGCGCTAGAACGATCACTGTGTAGTTGTGTGTCAGTACACTCACTGTGTAGTTGTGTGCCAGTATGGTCACTGTGTAGCTGTGTGCCAGTATGGTCACTGTGTAGCTGTGTGCCAGTACACTCACTGTGTAGTTGTGTGCCAGTATGGTCACTGTGTAGCTGTGTGCCAGCCAGTATGGTCACTGTGTAGCTGTGTGCCAGTATGGTCACTGTGTAGTTGTGTGTCAGTACACTCACTGTGTAGCTGTGCGCCAGTAAGGTCATGTGTAGTTGTGTGTCAGTAAGGTCACTGTGTAGATGTGTGCCAGTACGGTCACTGTGTAGCTGTGTGCCAGCCAGTATGGTCACTGTGTAGCTGTGTGCCAGTACGGTCACTGTGTAGCTGTGCGCCAGTAAGGTCATGTGTAGTTGTGTGTCAGTAAGGTCACTGTGTAGATGTGTGCCAGTACGGTCACTGTGTAGTTGTGT
>NW_014581231.1:6696-7323 GCF_000485595.1 Priapulus caudatus
TTCCATGATGGTCACTGTGTAGCTGTGTTCCATGATGGTCACTGTGTAGCTGTGTGCCAGTATGGTCACTGTGTAGCTGTGTGCCAGTATGGTCACTGTGTAGCTGTGTGCCAGTATGGTCACTGTGTAGCTGTGTGCCAGTATGATCACTGTGTAGTTGTGTGTCAGTACACTCACTGTGTAGATGTGTGCCAGTATGGTCACTGTGTAGTTGTGTGCCAGTAAGGTCATGTGTAGTTGTGTGCCAGCCAGTATGGTCACTGTGTAACTGCATGTGTTCCATGATGGTCACTGTGTAGCTGTGTTCCATGATGGTCACTGTGTAGCTGTGTTCCATGATGGTCACTGTGTAGCTGTGTGCCAGTAAGGTCACTGTGTAGCTGTGTGCCAGTACACTCACTGTGTAGATGTGTGCCAGTATGGTCACTGTGTAGCTGTGTGCCAGTATGGTCACTGTGTAGCTGTGTGCCAGTACACCCACTGTGTAGATGTGTGCCAGTATGGTCACTGTGTAGTTGTGTGTCAGTACACTCACTGTGTAGTTGTGTGCCAGTATGGTCACTGTGTAGCTGTGTGCCAGTATGGTCACTGTGTAGCTGTGCGCCAGTAAGGTCATGTGTAGTTGTG
>NW_014581231.1:11418-11947 GCF_000485595.1 Priapulus caudatus
ATGCGTCCTAGACGTACGTGCAAATCTGATAAGTCCTGGACGTACGTCTAGGACGCATCGTGTAAATAGGCCTTTATTCACGCCTGCTGCCTATGGACACCCTCTAATGTTGTACAACACCTATTATATAGACACCGTGTAGCTGTGTTCCATGATGGTCACTGTGTAACTGTGTGCCAGCCAGTAAGGTCACTGTGTAGCTGTGTGCCAGCCAGTATGGTCACTTTGTAGCTGTGTGCCAGCCAGTATGGTCACTGTGTAGCTGTGTGCCAGCCAGTATGGTCACTGTGTAGCTGTGTGCCAGCCAGTATGGTCACTGTGTAGCTGTGTGCCAGCCAGTATGGTCACTGTGTAGCTGTGTGCCAGCCAGTAAGGTCACTGTGTAGCTGTGTGCCAGCCAGTAAGGTCAATGTGTAGCTCTGTGCCAGCCAGTATGGTCACTGTGTAACTGTGTTCCATGATGGTCACTGTGTAGCTGTGTTCCATGATGGTCACTGTGTAACTGTGTTCCATGATGGTCACTGTGTAG
>NW_014581232.1:0-394 GCF_000485595.1 Priapulus caudatus
CGTGCGTGCGTGCGTGTGTATGTGTGTGTGCGTGCGTGCGTGCGTGCGTGCGTGCGTGTATGTGTGTGTGCGTGTATGCGTGTATGTGTGTGTGTGTGTGTGCGTGTGTGTGTATGTGTGTGTGTTTGTGCGTGCGTGCGTGCGTGCGTGCGTGCGTGTGCGTGATTTACGCGCACCATTGCCTTTTCCGCGCAGCGACCGCAGACGAGAAAGTAATCGGAGAATTTCCATTTTCCGTATCCGCTTCCTGCTGGCTCGCTCTCTAGCTCGTAGTAAGTAGCTTCATTATTTGCTATATCCTGCTTCATTTGTCCCTTCTCTTCCCGCTAGATCAGTTGTACACTATCCTACACTAGAGCGTACGTCTCTCCTACGTCTGGGCTCTCTAACTCTC
>NW_014581232.1:1297-2442 GCF_000485595.1 Priapulus caudatus
AAGTATTACGACACACACACACGCGCGCGCGCACACACACACACACACACACGCGCCCCCACACACACACGTACACGAGTACATGAGTAATAGAAGGTTACGCGGTCTGCATGCGGTTGCTATTACGCTTGTAACTCTTTGGCGGGTCGCAGCAGTCACGCTTAATCGAATGTAACGGGATACATTACCGTAGAGGGCGAAAGCGAAAATTGGGAGAGAGGAAGTGCACATTGCCTTCATCACGAAGCGCGATGAATTTTTTTTCCACCAGACAGGTTCGAAGATTTAATTCCCGAGAAAAGAACGCGGTGCAGAATGGCGGAACGCGGAAAAGTGCAGCGGCCGCCATCTTGATATAAAATGGACATTTTGACGTGACGGGCCATCTGTAGCTTTTCGCTATTTCCGTCCGACCCGCGTTTTGCCGCTCAGTGAAAAAAATGCTCCCCGCGTTAAAGTGCTCCCGTAATACATTAACGTAGCACGTCAGCGTGCATTTCAACCGCCGGTCGGTTGACAAATTCTAATTTAGATAAATGTCAGAACGGACTAGGACGCTTATATATCATCTAGTCGGTGGAAGATGGAATTATTGTCGCGAGCATCGAGCGCGTATACAGTCTCTCGCGATGGTGGCGCTCGCGGCGGCGGGAAAAAGAAACTCTGCGATAATTCAGAATAGCGAGAGCACGCATAAATCATAAGTGTTCATGTGCGCTCGGTAATATTGCTCGCGGTTACTCGTAAATACACACAAGAGCAGTGCCGTCGGATAGGCCGGCCCTGTGGCTAGGGCTGCTCGACGCAGATTCTATAGCAGTTTTTTGGTTGATTGGCTAGCACACATGGACAACGTGGGGCAAGTGGGCGTGTGACTGCGCCTCTCTTTGCACGAATAAAGTTGATTAAAGTGCTTTTTGAGCGATTTTTGAGCGATTTTGCGTCACTACTAAAATAATCCATGTTTTTGAATGGCTAACGAGCACTACGACTACTTCGCAATCGTTAATTACAAAATCTAGTCAGCCAGTATACATACGCACATAGATACGTGTGCACGCACATGCACGAGCACACAAATACACACACATACACACACACACACACACACACACACACACACACACACACACACACACACACAC
>NW_014581232.1:6245-6944 GCF_000485595.1 Priapulus caudatus
AAGAAGAGAATGAAGGAAGGCGAGAGAGGAAAAGAGAGAGCGAGAGAGGAGGAGAGAGAGGAGGAGAGAGAGAGAGAGATTCCCACACTCGTACCGACGGAAATGTAAATAAATGATGAGCGAGTGTTTAGTAACGTACGCTCGCGCGCGCCTCTGCAACACATGTGCACTCTATATAGCTTACTCATGCACCAACCGCCAATTAACCACGCTGCGTTTATTGGAAGTTAAAAGTTAAACGAGCGCAAGTAAAATACGATCACACGTGCGTGCGTACGTACGAGCGAGTTTACACGTGAGTGTGTTATGTACATGTACGTACGCAGCGCGTCCTGTTACGTAATACGAGAGCTTCCCTCGTATACTGAAGTTTCGCTCGAAATTTCATTTTGGATTCAAGTTTTTTTTTCAGATGCGATTTTTATTATGATTTAATTTCGGTTTGATTTTTGCGTCGTTGGGGGATTTCCTGCAGCGATGCTTAATATCGGGACGCAGAAAGAACGCATAGTTGCGTCATAGGCCCTCCCACGCAGGAACGTGCACACACGTACGCACGCACGCACTCACTCACTCTCACTCTACTCTCGGGGCATAGCGTTTGCATAGCATTGCGTGCGTGCGTGCGCGCCCGTGCGTGTGTGTGTGTGTGTGTGTGTGTGTGTGTGTGTGTGTGTGTGTGTGTGTGTGTGTGTGTGT
>NW_014581232.1:11117-11922 GCF_000485595.1 Priapulus caudatus
GGGCGGAGAGAAAAAGAGGCAGACAGAGAAAGATAGAAAAACAAAGAGTGAGAAAGCGAGGGAGAGAGCGAAAGAAAGGAGAAAGGAGAGAAGAAAGATAGATGGATATATAGAGAGAGAAATGAGAAAGGGGAGGAGAGAGAGAGAGAGAGAGAGAGAGAGCGCGTGAGAGAGACCCTTCCGGCCATTTAAGCTCGCAATTATTTACCACGGCGGCGATATACGTGCTCGTCGAGCCGAGCTTAAGCGAAACGCGATGGAAGTCCTTTATTGGATCGTAAATTTAATTTGCGGCCGCGGATCGGCCATTCCGCCGGCGTCCGATACTCGCTCGCGCCGAATCAGGCGCTGCGCTTATTTCGTTCGTCTGCGAACAACAACGACGAATGTCCCCTGTTGCCGTTGCCAGGCGACGCCAACGGCGCCTGTTCCTGTTGCCATGCGACGCTGACGACGACGCTTCTCGTTGCTAGGCGACGGCTACGACGCTTCTTTCCGTTGCCAGGCGACAATGCCACCGCTACCTCGCGCCGCCACAACGCAGCAAAGCCCCGGATGTAGCGATGAAGCCCCGGATGAGGTGGGGGTGTTGGGTTTAGCAGCTGTGGTGCCGCGTGGCCGAGCGCTCGTGTTGACTGCGGATGTTGGAGCGACCGGCAGACGCGCGGGAAAAGTTAAAGTGCGGGAAGAATCGGTTACGAGCGAAACTTGTTTGTTTGGGTTTTTGAATATTTGTAAACGCTTCCCTGATGGCATTTCCCACGAGAGGGAGCAAGAGTTAGAGAGGGAGAGCGAGCGAGAGCGA
>NW_014581233.1:0-1447 GCF_000485595.1 Priapulus caudatus
TTAAAATATATGTTAAAATTAGAAGTGCCTAGTAAACATATCCTACCACCCCTTTCAGCCGGCTGCGCACCCACACCCATGAATAGTGTCGCCCTCTAGTGCTGATGTGCAGACAACAAAGTGCATTCCCGTGAGATAGAAGACCTGCGCCTGCAGTGGTTGCCCTGATTGCTTGATATAGAACCAACTTATGTCGCATTGATTTTTCCATGCTTCATGTATGACGAAAATCGCACTAACACCGCGCGCCTGCGTGCGTGGGTAAGGACGTGCGTCGTGTGCGTGCGTGCGTGCGGACGTGTGCGTGAGTGCTTATCATACACACCAAGCGCGTCAGCAGAAATTCAAAATTTGAGTTCGTGAATATTTCATATGCACGGTTCAGTGACTGTTGAACATGCGTGTGCGTGCGTCCGCCTGCAAGCGTGCGTATCTGTAAGTGTTATTTAAATGACGATATTATTAATAGTAAAACATTCGTGATCTGTTAGCAGTGTGTGTCGACTGTGACTTGCTGAATCATGTTAGAGCGCAAGATGTCAGGAAGCAGGCAGAGATCGTGTGATATACGTAAATTTCGTGATGTAATTTGCTACTATAATCAACAAATAAATCAAAATATTAAAATCTACTTACAATTATTCGTTTTTCACACTGACTTCTATTGGTTTATTTTCATGCATTAATAGTGATAAAACTGTAGCTACAGAAGATACCATAACCTAGATTATATTTTACTCCTATTATTATTCACTCTTGATATTATGATATGAAGTGCATAAATAATAATATGTACCGATAAGTTTCTATGAGCACGCATTCACGTTTGTCATAAAAAAAATCTGCGCTTCGAAATATTATTTGACCGCTGAGATGCCACCGCGCGATTGTGCTGCCACTTTGAAAAAGTTGCGCCTTTGCCGATTTATTTTGCACGTTACAGACCGAGAGCTAATGACAAAAGCACAAATATATTTATACCAAAATGCTATTTAACCGTATGATTTTTTATTTTAGGACAAATTCGTCATGAAGCAGCTAATTTAGATTAACAGACTGCCATGTCATCTGTAAGCATCGATCAAGTAGTTCCTAAGCAACAAGAGTTGTTTGCTTGCGTTATAAGCGTCAGGTGAGAATAAGCCCCGCTCCACGATGGAACTCCGGGTTCATGTCGCAAACAACGACGAGTTCATAAATAATGAGATATGTAACGTATCACAAGGTGTGAAAATAGTCTTTTTGGATCATGAAGCAGTAGTAAGACAACTTAGCGATTAGCAGTAAATGTAATGAGAAACATTAATATTCACACAAATTATATTCAATGCCCTATAGTATGCAATAATTGATAAATCTAAAAATAAAAGATCAAACTGTTACGCGAAGACGTAATTAAAAACTTAATCACGCGTTATTATAACATGACATCAAATGACAATTAATA
>NW_014581233.1:1521-6480 GCF_000485595.1 Priapulus caudatus
CGTTTGTCATAAAAAAAAAATCTGCGCTTCGAAATATTATTTGACCGCTCAGATGCCACCGCGCGATTGTGCTGCCAAAAGTTGCGCCTTTGCCGATTTATTTTGCACGTTACAGACCGAGAGCTAATGACAAAAGCACAAATATATTTATACCAAAATGCTATTTAACCGTTTAATTTTTTATTTTAGGACAAATTCATCATGAAGCAGCTAATTTAGATTAACAGACTGCGACGTCATCTGTAAGCATCGATCAAGTAGTTCCTAAGCAACAAGAGTTGTTTGCTTGTGTTATAAGCGTCACGTGAGAATAAGCCCAGCTCCACGATGGAACTCCGGGTTCATGTCGCAAACAACGACGAGTTCATAAATAATGATATATGTAACGTATCACAAGGTGTGAAAATAGTCTTTTTGGATCATGAAACAGTAGTAATTAGACAACTTAGCGATTAGCAGTAAATATAATGAGAAACATAAATTTTCACACAAATTATATTTAATGCCCTATAGTATGCAATAATTGATAAATCTAAAAATAAAAGATCAAACTGTTACGCGAAGACGTAATTAAAAACTTAATCACGCGTTATTATAACATGACATCAAATGACAATTAATACATGTCACCACTATGTATCGTTTTCACATAGTAATGACAGCAATTATGCGACAATTTGCAAATCCATATTATGTAAAATAGTACACGACACAGAGACGTAGGAAACAAAATGAGAGTCCTAGCTTACGATGTAAACGGTTGAAAAAAATAACCCATACGCAAACACTAAAATAGTAAACAAACGTAATTATAAAGTCCGAAGGACATACAATAAACACTTGGAATAAACTTAATTCACACACATATACTAAATATACTGAATTACAGTATATGTAGGAATGCGACACCGTATTATGTGATTGCATCCAGCTCCCCTCACACCTGGAATACAGGGCGATGGCAAATTTATGCAGGCCTCTAACAAACCTACGTAGTTACACATGTCTACAATTTTGCGATATTTTAACAGTAATAATACTCATGAAATGTAACTATTCAAATTTAAAAAAGTAATAATTTTATAGTAAAATTGTACGTTCATTTCATATTAATACGTTATAATTGCAATTGATCCATCAAATCACATAGATTTATCCTGGAATAGATTCATCAATCTCACTATCCCATTATCTCATCATAAAATCCTATGAACATACTCTAACATAACACTATGTTTATAGTATTATTATCTCATTATCAGTTACATCGTTACAACCCGGGGTCCGGCAGATATGTTGATATAACGCAAACTCCGTCTCACACACACAAACAAACAAACAAACAAACACAGCAATCCAACAGAGGGTGGTAAAGAATTAGGAAATTCATTGACGAGATACATAATAAACTCATCACTCACTGACTCTATTCATGCGTGATAGTATTTTCCTCCTGTGGGAATCGTGTAAACGCCTGTATTGCCCATACCGGAGATAAGCACGCAGTTGTTAACGCTTCCTGGAATCCAGACGACTCCAAAGCAAGATTGCGACTCAAGGCAGTGAGCTCCGCACAGTAACACCGAGGCGACACCTACTGCCGGGCTTGCTGTTACATTGCGTGTTAGCTCGTTCCCTGCGGACACACGGCTGTCGTGGAATAGCAATTCGCTGAAGTCGTCGTCTGTTGTGTAAGAAGCAAGAATAAAATTTCACGAGCGTACGTCCTCTACTGAATGTCACGTGATGTGTCATTGGGTAGAATAATTGGCTGCCTACAAAGTGAGTAGACTGATTTCCCCAATCTGTGATAGATAAATTAAAACGCTTGAAAGAATAGGTAACATTTGAGTGAACATAATTTGTACAAACATACGAAAACATTAATAGCAAGACCAACACATTGTTATAAGGATATTAATAATAATAAACGAAGAAGAAGAAGAAGAAGAAGAAAGAAGACGACGACGCGAAGAAAAGAAAGAAGAGAGAAAATTTAATGAACGGTTCTTAATAATCACGCCTAACTCAGACAATTTTACGGAGCACTGCATCTATATATCATACTATGATGTTAATGTTTCCCTCTATGCACTGATTGCTTGCGCCTAGAACAAACAAGAGAATTTACGTCGTATTTCTACATTACATTTGTAATTCTGTAAAACCGAGCTTCATCTTGCTCGTTCCGCACATGACGCTTGACGTCAACCGGACACGCCCGTTACAGTCGGTCTTTGCCGCTGTCCGTGTTTTCCGTATGCATGCCGCATTTACAATTCTTTCGTATTTACCCTCAGATACCGCATGGTAAGTAAGTCGGGAGCACAGTCATGTAGCTACTCGCTATGGCGTGAGCCGGCGGTACAGCCGCAAACCGGTTCTACGGCTGCGGGTTCTTGAGTGGTATTATCAGTTACGCCGTGTCCGTTGCATTTTGCAGGTTTGGACTGTCCTCCGAAGATCTTCGATCGCCCAATAAACAAGCGATATCATATAATATCCATATATGGTAATTGTAATTAATAAGTGGATATAATTAGTAATATATAAAGCGTATATTTAATTATAAAAATAATATAACCGATAAGTTGGTTCGGGGGATACATAACGATACGCCGTACTTACCAAAAATACGCGCCACAGCTTTTTAGATCACTGTGACGCGGTCTCTTATGTTCGTGTCGCCCACGCAGGTCAAATCTGTTGAATAAAGTGCCTGTTGCGCCTTCCGCGCTAAAAAAGGCCAGTGAGATTAGACCTTTAGAAATGGCTGCATACAATAATATATAATGTAATGCTATGATAGCATCGCATAATGTATAATTTATCTTCGTCAAAAGATACTACGTTCTAATTATTGCGTTGCTATTAATTTATGTACAGCTATAGTTACTTATGTGATTTGATAGTATTGGTACTAATATTGTAGGTATATATTATAACGCGTATTAGTGTGTGTTGTGACTAAGCCCTACGGTATTTTTATATATGACACTTACTTCACAAAAATATACGTATATAATTAATTGTCGTTATCCACGTAGTATATATATTTATACTTTGCGAAAAGTATATAGGAGTTATCAATTTTGTAATCTAACGCACACTTAACAATAATTTAAGTAAGCTTAGTAAATAAGTAACAATAATAATAAACGATAATGCATTAAGGTACAATACAATTAATCCGCACAAACTGCTAAATAAAATCTAAAATCTAAATATTCCTTGCCAGGCCCCGTCTAATTTCCTGCACTGTGTATATGATATTCCAGGCTAAATACGCCCTATTCCGCACTAAGTTACCCCCCGCCTGAATTGGGGTGGGCCCGACCATTTTAAGTGGATAAACCTCGCAGCCAGGTGTATATATATATATATACCTACTGCGAGCTCGCCTATGTTATAAAAATTCACGACAACTTATTGCTACTTTCAAAACATTTCTTCATAAAATCTAAACGAAAGTTACGAAAATATAGCGCAGCAGGATGTTTACAGTGTTTACACATCTGGTACACAGCCGAGCGAACGTTGTGCTGCATTAACAGTTCTTTTCTGTGATAACACATGTTATACGTTATTGTTCGATGTTTACTCGGTACGAAATTGTGAAATTTGTTTAAATCACATGTTATCTACATTACATATGCAATCAGAAAACAAATATAGCGTTTTCGTTCCAGGAACTATTTGCGCTAGCGTAGGACTACTATTTAACGTCCTCTGACACTTCGCTCAACATAATTTATTTGTATTTTCGCCAAAATCGCATCCGCCGGGGTAATTCAAAATAGTAATTTTCAGCGCACATTTCTGACTCAATGAGAACATTTCGTGATGTTTGCGTACTGCAAGTATGCTCACAGTAGGTGTATATAGGCGTTTTGTTGCGAGATTTATCCACACTAACGCATTCTAAGTTAACCCTTCCTAATTAAGTTACCCCGCGCTAAATTTTCTTTGTGTGCGATCCAGCCTAGGCGCGGGCTACATTTTCGATTTACATATGCGCGCAGCATATTGTTTGAGTATGGCAGTGGAAAGTGCACCCGGCAGATAGATGCGATATGATATGACTACTAGGCACTTAGGATATGACTACTAGGCACTTAAAAAAAAACCTAACTCTAACCCTAACCCTAACCCTAACCCTAACCCTAACCCTAAAAAAAAAAAAATTAAATTAAATTAAAGTGCCTAGTAGTCATATCATATCGCATCTTTCTGCCAACACCGTTGAAAGTACTGCGCCATGCCACGATTGTTTCACAAGCCTACAGAGGGTTAGTGTTGATTGAGTATTCACTGATGTAAACTCAGCAGTCGTGATTCACGCGAATAGGCGCGCTCTGCACATGCGTAGAGACAAGGACGAGTTTCAATGGAAATTGTATGTATGTTTAACCGCGGTCATATATTTTCGTCGATACAACGTACTATGTGTTCAATATTATAAAGCGGTATATACGTTGTAAGGTAAAGGATATGCGTAGAATTTAGTCTACATGTATGCATAGAAAGCGCTTATAGTTAAGGACTTATAGCTTACAGACTTATAGTGTAGAGATAGTTATAGTTGACATGCTGAGTGCAAATGGCACTACACGATAGTAACGGCTAACGAACAGCCGAGGAACTTTAGTTTAATGAGTCGTGCAAGGAGCATCTTGTTAACAAGGCACGTGCTAGAAACGTTAAAGGGATCCTTTACTTTAGGTTCTAGGGTTATTTTCAGTTACTTTAGGTTAAAATTACGCTACATAAAAAATTTCATGGTTTAATCACCATTAGAAATATTTTTTGTAATGTTTTAAAACTAACGACTACAGTTTGATTACAATGACAGTGGCGCCACTCAAAGCGCACGATCTGAAAAGTTGAGCAAAATGACTTTTCAGCCAAGGGCTACAGACCAAGGGTGTTTCTTATTTATTAATTTAAAAGCAAAAGGAT
>NW_014581233.1:7298-9204 GCF_000485595.1 Priapulus caudatus
GAACAAATATAATTGCACCTTTGTGATTAGCCTTCAGGCTGAAACATGCAAAATATATTGGAAAATGCCCAACTTTTTCAGGGTGGCAGCACGGTCGCGGGTGTCAATGGCGTCGTTCAAATTTCGTAGCGTTGATGTATAATTAATTATAACAATTAAATTAGGTATCTGGTAACAAGTACGTGTGGGTATAGACGATTTGTTATACAGTAAGTACAGTTTTATGCAGTAAACTCATAGAGTCTAGTATCCCTTTAACTAACAAAGATAACAGCACACGTTTCAGTCTACCGACATCATCGTCTGCAGCTCTCAACGCTCCATGTACCAGCCGCTGGACGGTATGGAAAAACCACACATCACTGTGGAGGACGTCGGGGAGATCAGCAGAACGACGAATGCCGCAGCATCTGATTAATTTCTTAACTGGGACGGTTAAGTAACGATCGAGCTTAACGAAACCCTAATGTGAATAGCTACCATCTTCAGCGGTCACGCCGATTCTCGACTCGGATAGGACGCTATGATACAGCATTGCAACTATTCTATATGAGTAGTTACGTTTACATTGTATCTGGATTTATTAAAGTGTGTTTGTAATCAGTCAGGAGACTGAGAAGCCGATTAGATTACCGGTTTAATCGACTTGAATATGGCGGGGTGAAATGTGACGCTGGAAAGCACTGCACCATAGCATGGGAGATGATGTAATCGGATGACTCATGATCACATGTCAAAACACGTTTGCGCACGGGTCAGCATAATTATACAAATCAATACGGCACGTCGCATGCTCACTGGACAATGAGCTGTGACATCATGGCATAATGAGATGCCTATATAAGGGCGAGGAAAAGAGGATTAGAGGAGTCTGGGTGTGGCACTCGCCGGGAGGCCCTGTGCGTGTCTATGTAGTTATGTAACATATGATGTTACATAAATTAGTTAGAGACGCGGAGTGCGGCTAGACTCGGGCTTGTTTTAGTGGTAGTCTATGTAGACAGAGCGTCGCGCATCTTGTGCGGCTAGATTGACGTTATAGGGAGAACGATAAACGTGTTATATAAGTCGGCGTTTCTAGGGTCATTGTGAAATGGAGGTAGGACGCGGTCTGGGAGAACGGGTGACATGTGCGCTCAGGATGTAGGGGTTTTGGCGGTAATATATAGGCGGTTAGAAGAGATTGAGCAGGAGATAGAGACCGAGATGTAGGAGTGGGGGAGTCTGGTTGTGGTCGGGAGAGTAAGCACACGCGCTTACGCGCGTGTGCGCGTTTCTTTGGCTCTCTGTGCAAGATGTGACTACACTGTGTGCCAGTTATTAAAGCTTATTCAGGTTACCACACAAGTTTGGATTTATATCATATTTTATACATTCCACTTTCAATTCAACTTTACAGTTATATACATATAAAATAAAGTCGTCTATAATATACACAACGACTTCGACCATCACTGTCTACGCTCACTGACCGACGAGTAAGAGAAACGCACGAATACCAGCCTTACATGAGCGCATACATTTGAAAGTCATAAAAAGTGTCTCTAATTGTGTCCGCAATTCTGTTGTTGAATATCAACTCAGTACTTTATACTCATAGTAGAGGTTCTAAGCACATGTAGTGTTCACTTTTTGATAAAAGCATCAAATTTGGTACACGTGTGCTCTGACATATTCTAAACATGATAGGAGGTGGACCCCAACGTAATTTGCCGTTTAAGGGGGCGTAGCACTTAATGTTCAAAATGGCCGCCATGAAATATAAAAAATGGCATATATCCACATCTAATTAACATTTGTGAGTGATTTTAAATGTTTGATTATATTTTTTAGACACAAGGAATCAATTAATATCATATTAAAACAAAGATTTTTCGTTTTAAGGGGCGTGGCACCATATTTTCAA
>NW_014581233.1:9214-11920 GCF_000485595.1 Priapulus caudatus
AATTATGTGCATGCGTTCGTACGTGAGTTGGCGTGGGTGTTAGGTAAATGACGATGACATGCAGTAAAACATTCATGTTAGCGGTGTGTTTTACTCTGAATTGTAGAAACATGTTAGACGGAAAAATGTAAGGAAGCAGGCAGGGATCTTGTGATATACGTAACTTTTGTGATGCAATTTACTACTAGTGTTGCGTAATGAGTGAAACAAAAATTATAATGACTCGCATTCTTTCGATTTAATTCACATTGACCTCTACTTGTTTATTGCTATGACATAATGATGATACAACTGTAGATTAAAGAAAACGCGTTTCAATGCATACTGTGATTCGTACCGTTCTGGAGCTGTAGATGGCGCCACTTAACGTCATAATACGCGTAGCATAAAGCCACTAAGTCAGATTAACAGACTGCCACGTAATTTGTAAGCATCGATCAAGTAGTTGCCATGCTACCACCAGTGTTGTTTGCTGGTGTTATAAGCGCCACGGGAGAATAAGCCCTGCTCCACGATAGAATGGCCGGGTTTAAGTAGCAAGCAACAAAGATTTCATGAATAATTTTATATGTAACGTAACACACGTTTTACGGACATTAGTAAAAATGACTTAACATCAGTAATACAACTGAACAATCAACAGATAATATAATAGATATCTTGAATTGTCGCCCAGCTTACGCGCCAATACCATATCCTATGCGTTAACTTCTAAATTTATATGTAAACTAACACTTTGTTATATTAAGACGTAAATAAAATGTAAGTAAACGTCATCATAACCTGTAAGCTATTGACAAAAAATTACATTAATATGTTACCGATATAGGTATATATATATATATATATATATATATATATATATGATGTTTCTGTTAACGGTCTACGAGTCAAAGTTAATGTTTAGACTAAAGGTAAGAATGTTTTTGTTCCGACCACGGGTCCCCATGGCTCCAACCAGTCTGTGGATCTCACACACGGACACGCGCCCTCCAGAGAGCGATCACACACACACACACACACACACATACACACACACACACACACACACACACACACACACACACACACACAACACACACACTCACAACACCCACTACACACACACACACACACACACACACACACACACACACACATCACACACACACACACACACACATAATATATAGACTATATCAAGAGCTAATTATACTACCTAATATAAAGAGGTATTATTAGCTCTTGATATATAGTATTATTATATTATATATATTAGGGATAACTATTATTATTATTATTAGTTACCAGCAGCACAGTGAGTGTTTATAGTTTGTGTAGTCTTGATGTGTGGTAGAAATGCCATTGTGAAAAAAATGTGAAATATGAATTATGTGAATATATATATGAATAAGACAAAGGGGGTTACCGTGTGTTTCTAACATCCGCATAGCTGTATGTGGCGATGAAGGCTACGTGTAATTACTGTGTTTTGTTGTTTGTTTGTTGGGTTTGTGTTGTTTTTGTTTTACGTGTGTTTGTGCGTTAGTTTTCGTAGTCCGTTTATGTGTTATCGACTGTTAGTATTGTATTATAGTTTACAATGTTTTGCTGTATATAGTGTAGTTATATGTGTGTTATTATTCTTCATTATGTAACAGCTTTAAATATTTATCTGTTTAATTTAATGGTGAGATGCGGTGGTGCCTGTTAGTAACACCCATTGACTTATGCAACTTAAAATATTGTGAAAAGTTTGAATTTCATATTTTATAGAGTTTTTCGCATCATATTTTCAAATAAACTTTATCTCGATAAGATAATATATTGGCTGGGGCGGGATGTCCGTTGCTGGGGCGGGCATTGTCCGTGGCTGGGACCTGGATTGGTCCGTGCTGGGGGCGGGATTGTCCGTGGCTGGGCGGGATTATCCCGCGGCTTGGAGCGGATGTCCCGTGGCTGGTGGGACGGGATTGTCCCCGTGTGGGGGCGAGATTGTCCGCAGGCTGGAGCGGGATTGTCCGTGGTTAGGGCAAGATTGTCCACGCTGGGGGCGGGATTGTCGCAGGGCTGGGGGCGGGATTGTTCCGTTGCTGGGGGGATTGTCGGTCGGCTTGGGGCGGGATTGTCCGTGGCTGGGGCGCGATTGTCCGCGCTGGGGCGCGGATTGTCCGTGTGGCGGATTGTCCGTGGGCTGGGCGGGATTGTGTCCGTGACTGAGGGCGGGATTGTCCCGCAGGCTGCGGTTGGGATTGTCCGTGGGCTTGGGCGGGATTGTCGTGCTAGGGGCGGGATTGTCCGCGGCTTGGGGCGGGA
Organism: Priapulus caudatus; assembly: GCF_000485595.1. NCBI lineage: Eukaryota > Metazoa > Priapulida > Priapulimorpha > Priapulimorphida > Priapulidae > Priapulus > Priapulus caudatus. Next base: position 11,510 of record NW_014581233.1, read on the forward strand.
TTGTTCGTGACTTGGGGCGGGATCGTCCCGTGCTGGGGCGGGATTGTCCTGGCTGGGGGTGGGATTGTCGTGGCTTGGGGCGGGATTGTCTCGCGCTGGACGGTGATTGTTCCGCTGGGGCGGGAATGTCGCGTGACTGGGGGCGGGAATCGTCCCGTGACTAGGGGGCGGGATTGTCCGCAGCTTGGGGCGGGATTTTGCGTGGGCTTGGGGCGGATTTCCGTGCTGGGGGCGCGATTGTCCGCGCTTGGGGCGGGATTGTCCGCGGTGGCTGGGCGGAATTGTTTCGGTGACTGAGGGGAGCGGGATTGTCCGTGTGAATGGGGGTGGATTGTCGGGGCTTGGGGCGGGATTGTCCGCTGCTGGGGCGCGGCAGTGTCCGTGGCTGGGGGCGGGATTGTCCGTGCTGGG
>NW_014581234.1:4392-6199 GCF_000485595.1 Priapulus caudatus
TCACGGCATTAGCCGGTGGCTTCTGGGTTGACCGTGTCCCAACCTGGGACATAGGGATTCAATCCAGAATTATTCGCAGGATGTGTGCTGTTTCCATTAGTGCGATTTTCTGCACTATAGGGAGTTCCTTGAGGTTCTTCTCAAAACTCTTTATTATTATTATTGTTAATAGATATTATTATTTTGTTTATTATTTTTTGTGTTGTCTATATTATGACATTCCTGATGGCATCCATGTAAGATGATGATTATATTTAGGGATAGTTACCTCTGTGTGGGATGTTTAGGGAAGCGACACGCACAGCCTCCGAGAGGGATGATGAGTGTGCTTATCCTTCAGGGATGCTGGCTACATGTTAGTATAAATGGCTTCTCACTGGGCTGGCTTCTTTCAGTTGATTCTGCCTCCTTTCATTGCAGACGCCTGTTATTAATATCGTTACGGCATCCGGGCGCCGTTGCCCTGACAACGGTGCTCCGCTCCAAAAATTCTTTTGCTCTGAATTGCTTTGTGTTTCGGTTTCCATTCAACTCGCATTCAGTTTTGTCTGTCGGATGAATAGGTCAGATGCCTTACACGGGGCGTTACGTTAGTAATGTGAAAGCAATCCGAATGAATATGCTATTGTAAAGCGAGAGATAGCGAGATGGAGAGGAAGCGAGCAGAGGGGAGAGGGGAGGCAAAGGAGAAAACAGCTAGAAAGAAAGAGAGAGAGTGAGAAAGAAAGAGAGATTGCAAGAAAGAGAGAGCAGGAAGGAGATGAGTGCTAGAAAAAGGGAGAAAGAGATGGGGAAGAGAAGGACAAAGAGTGAAGCGATAGAAGGAGAGAAAGAAAGAGAAAGAAGACAGAAGGAAGCGGGAGATAAAAAGGCGAGGGAGCAAGAGCGGGGGAACGCGAGGGATATCAAAGAGAGGAAGCATGCGGGAGAGAGCACAGGAGAGAAAGAGAGGATGAAAGAGGTGGGGAAGAAAGGCTAACGTCAACACATTTTTCTAAAGGAAAAAGAAGCCACATCGTGTGCTGAAAAACGTTGCCTCCTCTGCGAATACATTTAATCAGTTTGCCTTACAAATTCATATAAAATACAAATCTCTATATAATAATAAAACCCATGTTCAGGTAATGTAATTGCTCCGTCAACTCCATGTCCTCCACCGTACCGGAAAGCTCGCAAAAGCCTCGTGTGCAAGTTATCAATCCCCGGCACACTACCCCCATGTTTGCGCGATGAAAATAAGATCGCACAAAACAAATCTCGTTCGGGTTTGTTGCGCGTTTCATTTCATAGGCAGACGCATTGAATGCGAAACAATACGCATACAATAACACACTATATACAGGGGGGTTTGCAGCGATTGCAGACATGGGTGGGGGTCTTGTGAGGGGGGAGGGAGGAGGTAGAGATTGGTGCGTAGGTAGAGGTGGTTGTGACACGTACCGTGAGTCATGTTACATCCAATCATGCGCTCGTCACGATGCTATATATATATATATATATATCGTTACATGCGAAGCGCAAGCATGCGCACACGCACGCACGTACGTACGTACGCACGCACGCACGTACGCACACACACGTACGTACGCACGCACGTACGCACCCACTCACATACGTACGCACCTACTCACGCACGTACGTACCGCCTCGCCCGCACGCACACTACATCACGCACGCACGCACGCCCAGGCAGCGCAGATATACACACTGCAGCTTTGTGCACGCACGCAGCTTTGTGCACGCACGCACGCAGCTTTGTGCAGGCACGCACGCAGCTTTGCGCACGCACGCAGCTTTGTGCACGCAC
>NW_014581234.1:9661-11918 GCF_000485595.1 Priapulus caudatus
TGTGTGTGTGTGTGTGTGTGTGTGTGTGTGTGTGTGTGTGTGTGTGTACGCTCACATATGTGTGTGCTGGTGTGTGTAATCAACATCTACCTTTCACCCTACCTTGTCACCACGCGCACCTCCCTGTTACGTATACCTATCACCCCGTACAGATACCTATCACAATACCTGTCACCCATTCATGTCACCACCCACACCTACCTGTTACCCAAACCTATCACCATGTACATGTACATATTATGCATACCTGTCACCCATGTCTGTCACCCCCAGACACACACACACACCTGTCGCGGTAGCAGGCACAGCGGGTCTCATGGCGGTGACTTGCGTCACGCTATTACACGGCGCGCTGAGGCATGCGTGATTTAATCAGCGTGCCTCTTGTTTCACGCGCGACTGCCCGCATGCGCGACTCTTGTTTCACGCGCGACTGCTCGCCACGAGCGCGACGGGTGGCGCCCCCCATAAAAGCGGTGCGGGCGCAGCCACGCATGAAGGATCGCGTCATGGATGCTGGAGGCTGAGGGCGATCGCTGGAGGCTGGGCGAGGATGCGGCGAGGCATGAGGGATGCGGGTGAGGTTGAGGGTAGGATGCGCGGGCTGAGGGGATGCGGTGTAGGCTAGGCGTCATTGCGGCGAAGGGCATGAGGGATGCGGGAGGCTGAGGGATGCGGGAGAGTTGAGGGATGCAGGAGGCTGAGGATTGCGGGAGGCGGAGGGAAATGCGGCGGAGGTTTAGACGATGCGGGATGCCTGAGGGATGCGGGGAGGCGGAGGATGCGGAGGCTGTAGGGAATGCGGGAGGCTGTAGGCATGCGGGAGGCTGAAGGATGCGGGATGGCGGAGGATGCGGGAGGTTAGAGATGCGGGCTACGACTGAAGCGGATGCGGGAGGCGGAGGCAGGGATGCGGAGGCTGAGCGGGATGGCGGTTGACTTTTAGAGAGTTTGCAGCTGTAGTTTTTCTTGGTATGTTCCCCATGCAGTCTAGCATTCATAAAAACAACTCTGCTTAGTTGGTATCTATTTGACAGCATGTGAGATACGGCGCTTACGACAGGAGCAGATTGTCGGTATAATTAGAATAGAGAACTCTAATGCCCTGACGAGTGGCATACGTGTCTCGCAGCGAGCTGGTGTGAGCCAATGGGGTTAAATAATCGAGGCAGTGTCTCTAGTACCGAAGGGATGTGGGCGGGCGAAGGGGGGGTTACCTGCGGAGTTAGCATGACGGCCTGTCAGTGCGATGGGCTACCAGGTAATTGGCAGGTTGAGGGTATAGGTAATCACCGGCATTTATTATGCCGCTACGATGATGTTTATATTTATTGAGTATGTTTGATAGTTGTTTGAGATTTAGATCTCGCGTGCGAGAGGCTGTACGTGCTTTTAGCCCTTCGTCTGGCCACCACGCCATTTTTTTTTTAACAATATATTATTTTCTATTAACGTTTGCTTAAATATGTCTTATTTTAGTTGGGCGTTATGAAAGAAAGACTCAAGGTTGAATGAGGGACTGCGCCGCGTCTTTTGTTTAGAATAGTGCATGTAATACATCTCAGGCCATCGCAGATTATGCTCGAAAAGGTGGTTGAATATATCCCAACTTAATGAAGCAGACAGTTGGCTGTACGGATGATAGACGTATCGCATCTAAGAGGATCCAGGTAGAGAGGGGAGGGCTTTCCATTCGGTTGCTAGAAGGCGAAGGACATTTCTCGTTTGAAAATATTAATGCAATGAGACGCACGGAAAGGGGTCTGCCCTGGCGTCTGCATCTTTGAGGTGTCTGTTGCCTCGAGACTGATTCAATATAGACGTGTAAAGATAATTCGCTCAGTCGAGGCTGAGGGATGCGGTGAGATTGGCGGATGCGGTTCGAGGCTGAGGTGGCATGATTGGACTGCGGAAGTTACCACAATGTAGGTTTAGGGCTGGCAGGATGCGGGCGCAGAGTAGATATATTTGCTGAACAACGTCAGTGCGGTACACATCTATCTGTGCTGTAGGACATACGGGAGCATTGATGGGCCACTACTCACAGGATGGGAGTGTGGCTCAGGGGCGGGGAGGTACGTGGCTGGCGGTATGATGATGTAGTGTGGCCGGTGGTGAGGCGGGTAAGTTACCTTATGTGGACGAGTGCATTCGGGGGAAGTGGGCTGGGTGTCTTTAACTAGGCGAAAGTCTTTAGTTCCACTCCTGTTGTTATAACAGTTCTCGAGAGAGAGGAGAATCCTCATGACTGTTTATG
>NW_014581235.1:0-2901 GCF_000485595.1 Priapulus caudatus
GAATGCCCAGCTGACAACTGTCCTGATCAATTTGCAACCAATAATAGATGGAATGAGCAATGCAATCCAGAAGGTGAAAGGGCGATCAGAGTCAAACTTGAGGAAATTGCCCAGTTTGTTTTGGTCCATGGCTACTAGATGATGGGCAGCAACTATGACAAGATGCGACCACGTCTTTCGACACCTAACAAAGATACGATCCATCAAAAACTGTGAAAAGGTTCGCCATAGGAGAGAACTTGACCTGAACGCTCAGAACATCACAGCAATCGCACAAATTGTAAGGCAATGGAGAAGCTTCCTTGCGCCATGTTGGGAAATAAGTCTAGGCCTCATTTTCATTTCTGTGAGCGAATGGAGAAACCAGATTATCACCAAGCGTCTCGAGGAAAGGTTCTTATTTGTAACAACTAAAAATACAAGTGTTACAAAATCACCAACGGAAGGACACCAGGAGGTGCTTGAGCTTCAAAAAGTGCACACGAGGAAGCAGATTGTCGACCCTTACTTCACGCTGCTCATGCGCAGCAGACTGGGATATCCAGCAGTTGTATATCAGCTCCGATGACACCGACGAATTCATCATGGCGGTGTGGCGTCATACTCAAATTAAATCACCATTGTTCCAGAAATGGGCACCAAAGATCGGAAAACGAATCATTTGACATTACAAAAATTGCCAGCTTCAGTGGGCGCAGATGTTTGTCATGGACCTATATAGGGATGCATGCTTACACAGGTTGGCAACAACTGTCAGGCATTTGCAGGCAAGGCAATACTAGACGCTTAAAATGCTTAAGTTTCTAGCAAAGAGGTCCCAAGAAACGGTTCGCCGAGTTGGGACAAGAATGGATGTGGCCGATGAGCTTATGGATAAGCTGGAGAATATGCACATGCCTCCTAATATGCAATCAGGTCTGGTAGGGCAAAGGAACTTAATAGACCTTCGATTAGCCATCTATTCTGTGCAAAGAAGGGGCAGATTGAGAGCCACCAATTGCGCTCCATGCAATGACTGCCTTCCGAAAACACGTACAGCGAGCAATTTACCAGGCGCAAGCAATTTGGAAAACGAAGCTTCAGAGGCACATCAATGACGCCCAGCAACAGTGGAAAAGGGATGGTAAATGGGATGATCAGGATGAAACAACTCTGGCTGTGGACTGGATAGTAGACAGCCCACGCTTCAGGCTCTTCTGAGTGTGGCCTTTAATTGTTCCAGGAGCTGGCAAAGCTAACAAATTGTGTCTGCATTGCCAGTGGACTGAAAATGTACAGAACATGTGTAAAGCTTGCTGTCTGCGACAATCAAGCGCATTGTCTGACGGGTCAGACAACGACAGCCTTCGACCGAAGATGATTCACTCTGACGAGGAGCAAAGATACGGATTCTGACAAATAATGCTGGCGCATTAAAAGACACCTTTCGTGATGTTTTTGCAGACGTAAGCATAGTTAGTAAATGTGTTTAATCTTCAATGCCTGTAAATCTGTGTCATATTGTTGTTAAAAATTAAACTGGTAATAACAATGTAATAAATATAGAAAGGAGTGTTAAAAATGAACTGGGTAAATAACAATGTAATACATATCACAAGGCGTAATTTAATTGGAGATTCATTTAATGATAACATAATTATGATAAACCCTAGTGTGGCAGCAATTTTGGCATGTATTGTGAAATATAATGTTACGGCTGATGTTACATGACCTACGCATGATACTAGCTATATACCAAAAATTTATAAACCTAAAACCTAAATGTCAAAATCTAAGTTTTGTTCCAAAGTTATCAAAATTAGGGGGTATGGTGAACTTTGGGGCCAAATATGTGCCAAAAACAAACCACCATTATTAACAAAGTAATGAGTATTCCGAATGCCAGTGGGTCCTTGTGAAGTTTTTTGACTGGGTAATATGTTACTGCTGGCGAGTTTTCATTTGTGAATTAATTGACAGGAACGTGCAAATGTGAAATTTTGAAGTCAACAGCGATTTCTGGCCACTTTTCACTAAAGTTAAACATTATTTTTGGTCATTATATCAAAATGTTGACAAATAACCCCACAAATGTTTTATATTGCTAATTACTATAATTAGTTGGGCATCCCGATAGGCAAATTATGGGCACTTAGGTAGTCCTTTACAAATATTATTCAATTTGTAGCCAAATATCCATATTTTGGAAGCAGCGAAGAAGGCAAAGCACTATTTCGAGTGCGATAACCAGAGATGGCCGAGAGTTATACACTGCTATGCGGCAACATTTTTTTCATATCTAGGGGATAATATATCTTTGCTAAAATGCAACAATGAGCCTTCACTCCATCGTATGTAACCAACCGGGTCAATTTGGGGGGGGGTCCTGGGCTCAAGGCCTCAAAGACGTGGAAACCCCGGGCCAGAAGCCGCGTTGACTTTGACTTCTAATGTACGAATTAATTCTCTGCCAATTCAAATTCCATGGGTAGATTTTCTGCGCCGCAATTTAACAAGATGCTCTACGATACTCTACAATACGAGTCAATAGAGTCTATATATAGTCTGTACTATACACTCCGGATACTCCCCATGCGATATCACGATGGTGGTAGACTCACTCACCTCTGCTATTTTCGGCTCCCATCCAGTAGCAGCCACAGACCTTTTCTATGTAAACACTGCGAGCGTGGAACAGGCATGTAGCCTGGTCGTAAGGAATGAGGCGTCCGCCTTTCCCAGGTTTCGGAACGGGATGGTTGGAGCATGCGGGATTGCCTGGAGACCCCGTCATGTAGACCTGAGGGGGGAGAAACGGAGGAGGTGTGTGTGTGTGTGTGTGTGTGTGTGTGTGTGTGTGTGTGTGTGTGTGTGTGTGTGTGTGTGTGTGTGGTGGTGTGTGTGTGTGTGTGTGTGTGTAGT
>NW_014581235.1:3440-11915 GCF_000485595.1 Priapulus caudatus
ACACACACACACACACACACGCACACATGCTCACCTTCACGCACACACACACACACACACACACGCATGCACACACGCACACACACACACACACACACACGCATGCACACACGCACACACACACACACACGCACGGACACACGCGCGCAGACGTACACACTTACACGCACACACACGCAGACACACGCACGCACGCACGCACGCACGATGCACGCACAGACACGCCGACACACGCACACACACACACACATACATACACACGCACACGCGCACACACGCACACACACGCACATGCGCTCGAACACACACACGCACATGCGCTCGAACACACACACGCACATGCGCTCGAACACACACACGCGCGCACACATACGCACGCACACACACACACGCACGCACGCACGCACACACACACGCACACACACACGCATGCACACACGTACACACACACGCACAAACAAACACACATGCACAAAAGCGCGCACACACACACATTCAAGTCACACATTACAGTTTTAGTTTATTCGTGCTAATTTCAGTTTATTGGAACGCTCACGCTCGCGCTGTGCTGGGCTTTGTTCGGCTGTGCTCGGCTGTGCCCTGCTGTGCTCGGCTGTGCTCTGCTGTTCTCGGCTGTGCTCGGCTGTGCTCTGCTGTGCTCTGCTGTGCTCGGCTGTGCTCTGCTGTGCTCGGCTGTGCTCGGCTGTGCTCTGCTGTGCTCGGCTGTACTCGGCTGTGCTCGGCTGTGCTCTGCTGTGCTCGGCTCTGCTCGGCTGTGTTCGGCTCTGCTCGGCTCTGCTCTGCTGTGCTCTGCTGTGCTCGGCTGTGCTCTGCTGTGTACTGCTGTTCTCGGCTCTGTTCGGCTGGGCTCGGCTGCACTCGACTGTGCTCGGCTGTGCTCGGCTGTGCTCGCCTGTGCTCTGCTGTGTACTGCTGTGCTCGGCTGTGCTCGGCTGTGCTCTGCTGTACTCGGCTGTGTTTGGCTGTGCTCGGCTGTGCTCGGCTGTGCTCGGCTGTGCTCGGCTGTGCTCTGTGTGCTCGGCTGTGCTCTGCTGTGCTCGACTCTGCTCGGCTGCGCTCGGCTGTGCTCGGCTTTGCTCTGCTGTGCTCTGCTGTTCTCGGCTCTGGCCGAGCAGAGCAGAGCACATCAGAGCACAGCCGAGCAGAGCAGAGCACATCAGAGCACAGCCGAGCAGAGCAGAGCACAGCCGAGCACAGCCGAGCAGAGCCGAGCACAGCCGAGCACAGCAGAGCACAGCTGAGCACAGCCGAGTACAGTCGAGCACAGTCGAGCACAGCCGAGCACAGCCGAAAGCCGAGCAGAGCAGAGCACAGCAGAGCACAGTGCTCTGATGTGCTCGGCTCTGCTCGGCTCTGCTCGGCTGTGCTCGGCTCTGTTCGGCTGTGCTCGGATGTGCGCTTGGCTGACCGCACAACCGACTGGCCACAATAACAGCGTCGTCAGCAGCCGCCAATCTCACAAAAAGTCGCACACACATTATATGGATGAATATGGCTGATTTCTAATAAAAACAACAACAACACCATCTAATTCTATTATTATGGTCTGAATCACGCATACGCACCGCATACGCACGCATAGCACCTACGCACACGTGCGACTATAGAAGCATATATAATGCATACGCTCGTAATGGAAATGCTATTAAAAGATGGTTATGCGTATACTTTTCACGCACGAATAAAATCGCATTTCAAAGCCGAAACGAAATACGCTGAAATTTCCGATTTTTAATATCCACGATTTTTACACATGTGTGAAGTTATATTCATATAGCTTCTTTCTCCCGGTACTGTGTAACTTGATTTCATCGCGGTCGCTTCATGACGCGTATATACGGTAGCATGCGGTATCGTTGGCGTAGTGCACATGTGACACGCGGCCACCGAATACGTTTCAATTTCCGGAGAACATCGAACTACACTTACATCTTCTCTCTCTCTCTCTCTCTCTCTCTCTCTCTTGCGTTTTTATCCCTCGGTTAAATAACTTCTATCATCTACCGTCACCTTCACAGACGCATCTAAGAGCGACAAGTACACGATGAAAGATAGCCAAGCCATTGAAATCGCGAGGAGACCCGCCACCCGTTGCGCGTGTGACTCCTGCAAAGCGGATCGGTTTTCCTGTTAAGCACGTATCCAGCCGCAGTATATAAGGTGCTTTTCTTACAATTTCTACCGATTTTGCGGGTGACTTTCCGCCAGATTTACCCCCCCATCGCCGAGCAGCAGCTGCACACAACTCCACTGTGGCCTGCCCGACCGCCTGTGCCCCGCTGTATACTCCCTCATATGCCCTTCGCGACCTGTCCTAAATGGCGCTCAGTGCGGCCGTAACCGATCCCTGTCATACCCGTTTTAGCGCTTTCAAGAGCTCATCCTGCACTGAAACATGTAATCTCTATGTTGCTGCCCATCCTTGCCCACGATTGTCGCCCACAGCTGCATTTCGCGAGCACCACTGCGCCGCCGCGACCTCGCTAAGACTGAATCGCTAAGACTCGAAGCCTCTGACCGCCACCTCTGTGTATGCTTAATGACTGCTTACATTGAACGCCTCCCTTGACAGAGTCCCTCGTAATTCCGCCCGCATTACAGCCGCATGCCGTGTGCTGCTGCCCAGAGGTCGCCGACCGCGTACCATACGAGCATCAGGTTAACACTATCACGCGTGCAACGCCGTCACCTTGCCCTTATCGACCGCGACAGCTTAGGTGTGACTCGCGCTAATTCCGCTCTGCGTTCACGCCTCTCGTTTATGGTTTTGAGCTGGGTTTCTTTTAATAAGTGATATTGGAACAGTTCAGCCTGTGCGTATTTTAGGTAATAGAAAATGGGGTATAACAGCGCCGCGCGCGCTTAGGAAAGTACATGATTAAGTAAACACTTCGCGCGTTTAGTATCTTTGCATTAAATACACACCATTGCTAAAATCTTCCCAACGTGTACCACAATCATATTTGTAACTGTTCTGTGACACCTAAACGCACTATGCTGAATTGAACTACGATGTTCAGTTGAACGCAAAACAGATCAAAAACCTACAGACCAGTCCATCTAACTATTATATATAAGGGCAACTTAAATTATACCTCCTCTTATCCTGATTCTCAAATGGCCGCGTGCGGGGCCTTTTCGCGATATGACTTCATAACCATAGAGTTCTATAACTGAAACCCTAGAGGCGTCACTGCAGTCCAGCTGCTGTGCGCCTGCCTGGGAACGCGGTGCGTCGCCATTACCAAGCGGCAAACGCGGGCCAAGTATAACCTCGGATCGTTTATACTGACTTCCCTGTGGCGTTTGCACTACTACTCTGCACGTTTTTCCTTGACCTAAAACGAACAAATTGATTTTGAAACTCATTACTTAATTCCCATTTGCATTGTTTTACATAAGATATAAACATTAAAACCATATTCAATTGCTGAATCTATACTTACTGGTTTTTATGTACCAGCCAGCGTGATGCACACACGTGTACCTGCACCCCAGACGCACCGCACGCACGCACCGAACCGTTACCTTCCCCACGCCGCGCACATCGCCGCACGCACGTGTACGTGCACAGCACACGGCCGCCCGTCACTCGCCTGCACGCCGTGTAAGCTTCCAACGCGCAAGCAACCACGCGCACGATTACGGCGAGTCGTTCATGATGTAGTCTGAATTGACCGCTGACCACTACACTATACCTAGCCATGCTTCCCACATTATTCAAACCTTGAAGACGACGTTTGCGTACCGTGGGCCTAGCCTCGCGGATTGGAAAGCACAGCATGCTCGCCCACCCACTTTGACCTATTAGTATTATATGGCCTGGACACCCCAGTCACCGTGCGGTCACATTACTGTACCCACGTGGTGTCCCCCGCTGTCTATACGCTGCGGCGTCCTAGCCTCAAAGCAACATAGGCCTATCCTTGGCTCAGTCGGAGAAGCTCGGGCACGCCTCCACTGCTCTCTAGCTGCTGGCGCCTTGTTCCGCACTCGCTAGCCCGATCCCTGCTAGGTGTAGCGGCGGCTTCGTCAGTAAGCCTACGCAAGGCTACCCAGCCGCGACGATGCATCACGCCGCTTGCTGGCCCCCCTTCTTCGAACGCAGATATCAGCAGCGCCGGCTCCGCCTCGCTTAGTCAGGGAAGCTCGCCGCCCTCTACTGCTGGCGCCGGCCCGCCCACGCAAGTTAAGTCTCGCACGCCGACCAGCACGCACGTGTACCGTCGCACGCCACGCCATCGGCAGCACCGGACCACGTGCCCGCAAGTATATACAGCGCCGGAGCCAGCTCGGCCCGTCCGTAGCCTCGCAACCTCTCAGCTGCTCGCCGCCACTAGCACTCACTGCTGCACGCCGTGTAAGCGTGCGTCACCGCAACGCCACGAGCCACGCCCGTTACGTGCCTTCATCAACAGTGCTTTCTATCAGAACAGTGTGGTCATATCTCCCTCTGTAAATGTCAAGTCAGCACCTTTGGTCTTCTCCAACCCAACACATTAACCATCCACCGTCCGCTGTCTATGACGTCCCGTGCCCTCGGCCTATTAGCATGCACGCTGGCGTTTGCCTATGTTTTGCTAGTGACTTCGCACTCCGCATAAAATTAGAGACTGGTTCGCTGGCCGCAATTGATAGCCGTGCGCCGCGCTCTTCGATTTGCCGACGATCAAATAGCTGCCTCGCGTGATCCTTTCGTATGAGGTCCGGCGTCTGCTGTGCGCTCTTGCCGAGACCTGGCGCGCTAGATTCGCCCGCTTGCGGCATGATCACCTGACCTCTCAGTGCGACGCTTCTCTGGTATCCCGTCTTTCCTCTGGTTTTTTAATTGTACCGCAGAACGCCTTGTCCGCCGTGGGTCGTATGGTCGTGTAGCCTGTACCCACAGCTCGTCCATAGAAATAGCTTCTAACCTGGTTGATTCAATCTTCATAAACAAATAAATAACTTAAATTAGTTTTACCCATCCGTTTGTTTCCCGAATCTACCTGGCGCGTGTCAACCTCCTATATACCATGGCATTGTGTCTACTCTTATTATATTGCTATCCCGTCCGTGGATCGCATGGCGCATGTTTCAAATGGCTGCCGTCGTTAACTACTCTTGACCAATTTTGAAGCATAATGTTTCGACTATAACCTCCTGTGCATTGTTTTATACCATTTCCTCACCTGCAGCGCCTGTCTCCGCCGCTATCTCCATTTAACTCTGCGTCGGCTTATGCGCCCTTCTTTCACCATACTGTGGTGTTATCATATTAAAGGACTTACCCTTCACTACAAAAGCTCGCATCTTTACTTGTGATGATTTGCATCTAACCAATTATGCGCAAAAATCTGATTTTGACCCTGTTTTTCCGCCGCAAAATCTAATTGCGCCAAAATACATCTTATTTCCACTATTTCCAAATACTTTCCACTAAAAGAATGAAATCTTCCAGCACACTTGCCCCTATTCTATTGATCAATAATTGTGTGAACATGTACAATTCATTGCTTTTTTACCAAGCCCGTTATACGGGCTCAAGTTACACTACTGCTCTAACGTTTCACTTGCCTCCGCTTTGCTTCTAATCACTATCTGAGTTGCTGCTACTGTCACTGAATTCTCGTTGTTCCGATGTCCTGCATCCTAGCTACATTTGATTGAATTCTTGCCGCGGCACCGTAATGTAGCATGCGACTGAGCCTTCTTACACCTGAGCCAGTTCTTCTTGGCATCTCCCTCATCATCGACACGGGCCAGCGCTGGTGGATCCACTGACCGTGTAACCGCATGCTGATCATCCCGAGTCTTACCCAAATTCCGACTTCCAGGGTGAGCTTGTGACTTGCAGATCTACGCAGTCTTATCTATATCGTTGCCAGGCAGCCCCTCTTTACTGTGCAAAGGCATGCGTCTTGCTGGGTCGGTGCTAGAGCTTTTCAGACGAGCTAGATGTCCTTTTCAAACACATTGTATGCCATGAGCTGCCAGATCATCGCTCCCTGTAAGCCATCCGCTGCTGATGTGTAACCCAGATGTGGTGGGATTGGTTCTCTGTTCCTGCCTTGCCTGAGGTCTTCTCGATACGCCTGTCAGCTAGGGTCTCTCACCAAATCTCTTTAATCATGGATATTCGATACTTCAAGCTTGCCCTTGAACCATGACTTCTTGTCCGGTGCAGGCAGATTAACTCGTAGTGCTTTCTGAGCCCTCAGGCTCCTGCATGAACGGCATCTGCCTACACGCTGACGTTCTCAGTGTCACCCATGGCTTGGCCCAAGCTGTTGTTTCGGCTGACCCCCATACGTTCTGTCGATTTCGACGCAGGTTTGTTGCTCCATAGTGTTAAGACACATGAGAAATAATGGCTTGTGATCCTTGGGCTGCTGGCTCCTCTCTCTTGCACTCCGCTCTTCTGGACACTGTCAGGCGCTAATGACAGACTTATCCTCTGTCTCAGCCTGCTTCTGCGATCGATCTAGCCGCAGGAACCTCCATAACAGAGCCTCCCCCTTGTGATAAGTACGGGCTCTTCTGCTCTTCTGGATTCCCCCAACACTCCGTTCCTGCGGCTGAGTTGGTCACCCGCAGCGTTCAGCGATTTTTATCCACCCCATTTCATTACAGAAAAGTTTACGATCTCGGCCTGGAGGCTTTGGTCCAAATACACCATTTCTGGCCCCATTGTTTAATGAAAATCCCCCAAGCCGCTATTGTATCATCTTGTAGCAGAACTTTAATTCTTTAATAGATATCACACCCATGTGACCCGACGTTCTATCAAACACTTATTTTTCCCAAAATATGTCCAATATTACTTACACATGTGCCGAATTTGAAACTGGGATTTCCTATTTCAGGGCTAGCTCACCTTGCGCTTTCAAGGAGTCCGGTGCCACGCGCCTGCGACGCTGGTTGATAACCACACCACCTTTTACAACATACCAGTCTCTGTTTATCCCCCAACATATGGGTTTGCCGCCCTGGTATATCTATTATTGCTCCCCCTCTCTGGCATATACTATTCATATATTCTATCATATATATAATCTACTATATATGATGTTTGTGTAGTGTGTGTGTGTGTGTGTGTGTTGTGTGTCGTGTGTGTGTGTGTGATGTGTTTGTGTGCTGTGTGTTGTGTTGTGTGCTCGTGTGTTTGCGTGTGCGTGTTGCTGGCTGTGGTGCGTGCGTTGTGCGTGTGTTGTTTGTTGTGTGCCTGTGTGCTGCGTGTCCGTGTGCTTGCTTCGTGTGTGTGCGTGTGCCTGTGTGTGTTTTGATGTGTGTGTTGATGTGTTGTGTGTGTGTGTGTGTGTGTGTCGTGTGTCTGTGTGTGTGTTGAGTGTGTGTGTGTGTGTTTGGTTGATGTCGTGTGTGTTGTCTAGTTGTGTGTGATTGTGCTGTAGTGCGCATGCTGATGTGTGCTCGTTGTGTGTGTGTTCTGTGTTGGTGTGTGTGGGTGTTGTGTTGTGTGTGTGCTGTGTGTGATGTGGTGTTGTGGTTGTGTGAGTCCTGAGGTCTTATGACTGACACTCGCGCACCTGCAGTGGTGTAGTAGTAGGTGAGAGGCCTGCCACCACTACCTACCCGCGCCCGCGTGCTGAGATAACTGTACGCCTCGCCGTTGCGAGCCCACTCGTAAGACGATACAGTTACGGGCCCCCCGCAGATGGAGCTTCCCCAAAAGGAAACTGCGCCCCGTTCGCGCAGTCAAGCCGCACGTTGCCCGAGGCCGCTGTGTGCTTCAGAGCCAAAGAGAACAATGAACAGGCTCGTAAGCGCCTGTCAGCACCTCGGTTTGTATCCAGCGATCACCTTCACCGTCACCTTCGCCGATTTACATAACAAATTTCATTACTTAACACCGTTCATTTAATTAATTAATCCAATTGCTTCACCGTCTTCATCTTTTTTAATTTCTCTTACTTTTTTATCACTTAATTTAATAATTAATAATCCGTTACTCATCCACATAAAACGATAATCAAATACTCGTTTTGCAGTTCGTGCACCTAATTTAGGGACACTCAGTACAAACCAACTAAATAAGTAGATACGGTCAACGGTTCATACTCGTGCTGCACGCGATAATTCCCACCAGCCTTCCAGGCTCTTTAGAGTACACGAACACGAAACGCGAACACGAACATGCGCGCTTACGTCGAGTTTTTGACGGAAGGACCTCAAAGAAACTCGTATCAGCCGACAAGTACCGAGTGAGAGGGTCAGTCCAACGATGAGACGAGAGAGATGGGTAAGAACGAGACGAGAGAGAGAAAGGCGAGAGCGCTCGCGACAGAGCAGAGAGCCCAGACGAGAGAGAGAGCGGGGTAAGAAAGAGAGAGAGAGAAGAGAGCCAGAGAGAAGACAGAGACGAGAGAGAGAGCGAGAGAGAACGAGGCCGAGACAGCGAGCAGAGAGAGAGAGAGAAAGACAGAATGATCGAGAGAGAGAAGAGCGCTAGCAACC
>NW_014581236.1:0-482 GCF_000485595.1 Priapulus caudatus
GCTGTTGCTGTGCTGCTGCTACTGCCATTACTGCTGCTGCTGCTGCTACTACTGTTGCTACTGCTGCTACTGCCATTACTGCTGCTGTTGCTACTACTGCTACTGCTACTGCTGTGGCTGATACTGCTGCTGTTGCGGCTGATGTTGTGCTACTACTACTACCGCTACTGTTGCTACTGTTGCTGCTGCTGCTGCTACTGCTGCTACTACTGCTCTTACTGCTGATGCTGCTGCTACTACTGCTCTTAATTACTGCTGCTGCTACTGCCATTACTGCTACTACTGCTGCTACTGCCATTACTGCTGCTGCTGCTACTACTGCTACTGCTACTGCTGCTGCTGATACTGCTACTGTTGCGGCTGATGATGTGCTACTACTACTACCGCTAATGTTGCTGCTGTTGTTGCTACTGTTACTGCTGCTACTGCTGCTGCTACTGCTACTACTACTACAGCTGCTGCTGCTGTTGCTACTGCTGCTA
>NW_014581236.1:4392-6700 GCF_000485595.1 Priapulus caudatus
TATCCCAGACGCAGAGTACCGTCGCGTCTTGGCGGGGCCGTGTGGGTGGGGGGGGGGATCTGGCACGCACGCACGCACACGCACGCACACGCACGCCCGCACACGTTGTAATACGGCACTATATCGGTGAAGACACGTAGATGACAGGCGATGAGCGATCATCTTACATATTTGTGTGTGTGTGTGTGTGTGTGTAGTAGACACGCAGGTGCACACACGCCCTAGCCCTACATCAAACTCTCCTAGACACGCTCTACCTGTGCTGCTTCGTTCTAAATACATACATACATACATGTATATACATTATATACATGTATCTATATATATATATATATATATATATCTATCCCCCAATATTATGTGTAGTGGAAAGAGACAGAGAGAGAGGAAGAGAAAGAGAGCGCCAGCGCGAGAGAGAGAGAGCACGAGAGAAGAGAGAAGAGAGAGAAAGAGAAACAGAGAGCGAGGGGGAAAGGGGAGGAGAGGGGAAGGAGGGAGGAGGGAGGGAAGAAGAGGGAGGCGAGGGAAGGAGGCAGAGGGCAGAGCGACGCGAGCAGGAGAGAGAGAGAGAGAGAAGGAGAGAGAGAGAAAAACGAGAGAGAGAGGGGAGCACGAGAGAGTATTATATTTATTTTTATAATATAATACACACACAAGGTCGCCGAAAACTTATGAAAGGACAAAGCAAGTGCGATAATAAAACGAACAAAATTGAGAGGACTTTACATGAGAAACAGCCGGTGATAATATTGATCAGATGCTTGCTTCGAAACTATGCAAGTACGACGCCACAAATAAATATCCCTCCCCGTCACAAGCAATATAACTAGGTCATGCTAGACGATAGACGACTAACTTGTTATCTCTCATCTCGTCGTTCTCCGTTATCTTCATCTGACTCGTCTTCTGCTCGTCTGATCTCTCTCTCTCTCTCTCTACCTATCTCTCTATCTCTGCGGTGCTCGTCCTCTCTCATCATCTCTGTCTCATCCGTCTCCTGCTCCCTCATGCTCTCTATCTATGCTTCTATCGGTCTCGTCTGAATCTTCTCCTCCTCCTCTCTTGCTCTCGCTCTCTCCTTTCTGCTCTCTCTTACTCTTGCGCGCGTACATTCTCTCAGCTCACACTTCGGCCAGCCCCCCCCCCGCTCTCTTACTTTCTCTTTGTGTGTGGTTTACTCATCATCTCCCCATCTCCTTTCTCTATCTCTCCTCTCTCTCGCTTTCTTTCACTGGCTCCCGCTCTCAGGGATTAGATGCAAGAAGCACACATCCTAAACACGATATCTGTACGCCTCGCTCCGTCTTCCCCCAGCGGGTGTTCTCCGATTAAACAGCCAGCCCTCTCTCTCTAGCACGAGCGTGGCCCTAATACCAACAAATCCCTACCTCCCCCCTCCCCCTGCCCCCCACCCACCGCCTCGCGAAAGTTAAAACACAACACTGGCTCTGTTGACACGACAACGGTACCACCCCCGGAGAAAATCGAGCGAGATTTCTTGATTCGGGTTACAGTGTTTACAAACGTATTNTGTCTTCTCCCCTCCCCTCCTCCTCCTTCTTCTCTTCTCTCCCTCCGCCTAACTCCTCTCTCTTCTCTCCCCTCCCATTCACTCATCCCTCTTCTCTCTTCCTCCTCCCTCTTCTCTCTTCCTCCTCCTTCTTCTCTCTTCCTCCTTCTTCTCTCCTCCTCCTCCCTCTTCTCTCTTCCTCCTCCCTCTTCTCTCTTCCTCCTCCCTCTTCTCTCTTCCTCCTCCCTCTTCTCTCTTCCTCATCCTTCATCTCTCCCCTCCCCATACCTCAACCTCCTTCTCTCTCCCCCTTCACCCCTCCATTCCCCTCCCCTCCCCTCCCATCCCTTACCCACCCTCGTTTCCTCCTCCCTCACTCCTCCACGCATTTCCCACGAAAATAGCTGTGCGATCGTTCAACAATTTACGAGGCGTGTAAAAAAATAGTCGTGCATGCTATCCCGCTTAGAGGCTCTTAACACCAAAACCCGCGCACTTACTGCCTGACTGACTTACTTATACTTATACTTAGTGGCGGTTTTCTAAAGAAAACATGCGGTCGCGTACGTGTTACTGTGTGTGGGTGTCCGTGCGCGTTCTCTCTCTCTCTCTCTCTCTCTCTCTCTCATATACACGCTTCCTCACTTACACACACACTGACACACGCGCGCGCACACGCTCACCCTCTCGCTCAGTCTCTCCCTCTCCCTCTCCCTCTCCCCCTCCTCATCCACCGCTGCACCCCGGATCGTATGACTAGTCACGGGACATGACTGCGGGGAGAGGTCGGCTCCCCTG
>NW_014581236.1:7830-8526 GCF_000485595.1 Priapulus caudatus
CTCTCTCTCTCTCTCTCTCTCTCTCTTTCTCTGGCGCACGCTCTCTCTCTCATATACACGCTTCCTCACTTACACACACACTGACACACGCGCGCGCACACGCTCACCCTCTCGCTCAGTCTCTCCCCTCTCCCCTCTCCCCTCTCCCCCCCTCCTCCTCCACCGCTGCACCCCGGATCGTATGACTAGTCACGGGACATGACTGCGGGGAGAGGTCGGCTCCCCTGGCGCCCTCTACCGACACAGCGCCGACGACAGGTCACGCAGGGCGGCGCCGGTAAGGGGCGTGGCGATTCGTCTAACCGTCTGGAATGTCTTGTCGTCGGCTTTCATCAGAGAAGACGTCGGTAAATGTTACCCAGATGCCCCGTAAAGTGACGCGTGCCGAGGGAGAGGGGGAGAAGGGGAGAAGCGGAAGGCTGGCGCCACGGCAGAAGGACGCTGTGACTACGACAGTGACAGGAGAGACGTAGGACGCATGCTTAGCCGCAGCAGCAGGAGGGAGGGGGAGAAAAAGAGAAGGCGGAGAGAGAAGTGTGAGTGGAGACAGACAGACAGACTGACGGACACACGCACGTACGTACGCACGCACGCACGCACGCACGCACGCACGCACGCACACACACACACACACACACACACACACACAGACAGTAACGCAGATAGCGTCGTTGTCGTATCAGGTACTACATATAT
>NW_014581236.1:9830-10459 GCF_000485595.1 Priapulus caudatus
CGAAAGTTGACGGGGGCGGGGGGGGGGGGTCACCTATGCCTGCCGGCCCTTTACTCGCTCTCTTACAAGCACGCTGTTTCCACCGGTGGTGGCAGGACCGTCGCCATGACCCGCTCACCGCACTCACACGTACATAGTACGGGCAGGTAACAATGCAATCATCACAGGTAACAATGCAATCATCACAGGTAACAATGCAATCATCACAGGTAACAATGCAATCATCACAGGTAACAATGCAATCATCACAGGTAACAATGCAATCATCACAGGTAACAATGCAATCATCACAGGTAACAATGCAATCATCACAGGTAACAATGCAATCATCATAGGAAACAATGCAATCATCACAGGAAACAACGCAATCATCACAGGTAACAATACAATCATCACAGGTAACAATGCAGTCATCACAGGTAACAATGCAATCATCACAGGTAACAATGCAATCATCACAGGTAACACGTATTACCTTTGCATTCGCTTTACGTACCGGCGGTAGAAAGAATTACCAATCAGAAACTTAACGACAGGACAACACTGAAATACATGATTTTTTCCTGTTACACGAATTACCACATATATATATATTATCTCTCTCTCTCTCTCTCTCTCTCTCTCTCTCT
>NW_014581236.1:11419-11904 GCF_000485595.1 Priapulus caudatus
CACTGAGTGAGGACAGAGGAGGAGGAGGAGGAGGAGGAGGGGGAGAGGGGAGGAGGGGGAGAGTCCCGCTGTGCTCTCACACAGGTTTCCTTGCCGCCAGCCTGTCTGGCAAGTTCGCAAACCCCGCTCCCAGCGACCACGCGATCCCCGTACCCAGTCACCCTGCAGTAATGCGGGCATTGCGGTGGCGAGGTTGGCAGGCAGGCGGGCGGGCGGGGGGAGGGAAGGGGGAGGGGGGACAGCGGGGGTCCCACGCCGTAAACACGTCCTGCGGGCGGCGGCGGTGAGTCAGCACACCTGTATATATATATGCAGCGCAGCATAACATCATGATAACACGCGCTACCTGTGTGTATGTATACTCGCGTACCGAGTTCTCGCTCTCTCTTGCTCTCGCTCTCGCTCTCGCTCTTCTCTCTCTCTCTCTCTCTCTCTCTCTCTCTCTCTCTCTCTCTCTCTCTCTCTCTCTCTCTCTCTCTCTCTCT
>NW_014581237.1:0-11895 GCF_000485595.1 Priapulus caudatus
GTGTGTGTGTGTGTGTGTGTGTGTGTGTGTGTGTGTGTGTGTGTGTGTGTGTGTGTGTGTGTGTGTGTGTGTGTGTGTGTGTGTGTGTGTGTGTGTGTGTGTGTGTGTGTGTGTGTGTGTGTGTGTGTGTGTGTGTGTGTGTGTGCATGTGCACACATCAATAGCCGATAATACCCTGTAACATTATTAGGTCCTTCTAATCACAACTAACCATAAAACAAAAAAACACTTCCACTGGACAGCGTATCTTTACGACGTAGTCATCGTAGCTATTACAGACACTGCTGGTAAACCAAGTCTCCACTAGGGGATGAGTATATATATATATATATAAGAAAAGCTACTGTACACCAAAAACGTGTACTGATTCGTTCTGAGCGCCCAAAGCCCATCATGCTGTACTGATCATTCGTCGCATGACAGACTACTCACTTGAAAGCAAACACATGTGATGACCATATGTGTAGGATTTAGCTCTGACGGAAGGACCATATAGCTAGACTATGGCTACCGTTAGATTTATGCCTTTTAAATTTACAATCACTATATTTGTTTATAATAAATTACTTGAGTTAACTTGCAACACACATTTCACAGGTGAATATACAATATTTATATTCGTTATCATTCAACAATGATAACATATTAATTATCACTCTAACTGTTAGCATTGATTTATGTAATTTGGTAATTGATACCATCTGAAAAAAATAATATTGCTATAATGTGAACGGCGTATGATAGGATCAAATCACGCCGGCTCGCAGGTAATGTATATATATATATATATATATATATATATATATATATATATATATATAATATATATGCATACATATATATACATATATAGTATGTCGTTCGTTGGTTAGATTACTTCAAAAAGACGAATATTTAATATGACGTACCGTGATCGTTTTCCCTGCCATGCCTCCTCCTTGCTTCAACATGTTTTCCATCATTTTACGCAGATCTTCCGGCATATCTGCGGGTAGATTAATCGTCTGCCCACCGGGCCCCGACTTCATCTCATAGTTATAGCTGTAAGACATCTTAATTGTTCACTTGTACTTCTTCCTCCTCCTCTTGCACTGGGAGAGCCCACAGCAGCACGGTTCCGCCCTACACGTGCACGTTTCGGTCTTGTGAGCCGACAACAGACAACAGACAGCAGCTGCTGGGGATCTGGGATAGCCCACAAACCAAACACCGATACCTACTACCCGTAATGCTTTGCGCCGCGAGGGCAAGTGGCAATGGGAAATTTCTGCTCCGCATAAACAACAAAGACCCATACGATACAATATATTGTATATATATTGACATTTGTGATACAATATATATACAATATATTTATATAATATGTATATATATATATATATATATATATATATATATATATATATATATATTAGCAACGTACCCATCTAAAGGACGGGTGTTGGATTGATCTAATGGATCAAGGCGGCAGTCAACGAGGGCAAATGATTGTATATCCTATATATATATAGTACACACATCCAATTTCCTTCCTGTATGCACCGACAACTGTACCGGAAATTTTTCTGCTGGGTTTCTCTGGCAACTCACAAATGTAAACATGCAGCGCTCAGTTACCAGAGTGCCACTTCGCGCGCACGCGCATGTTTTCCAGGAACACAGTGGTGTAGATCTAAAATAACAGACCGGACAGGAAATAATTATAGTTCTGCTAATGAATGCTGAGAGATATCGTTATAATATCGCGGTATTTGGCATTCGTCACAGAGAGTGCAAGTGAACATGTAAACTGCTGGTCATACCAAACTACCACGCTGATCGTACCAATACGCGGGGTTCTAAAAATCCCCATATCATGCCTTGATCGACCAGCGAACTCTCCACTGAACAAATTGAAGGCAATTTATATCTTGCTGTCCTGCAATCATCTTGTATATATGTTTGGCGTTCAGCTAATATGGTTTATTCCCTACCTTTCAATAATAAACACGCGGTTTCCTGCTAATGCACTACGTCGACGCTTCATCCAGTGAATTCTGGGTCAGCATGTTTTCAAAATGCAGCCTCCTGTTTTTGTTCGATCTGACCCACGCGGTGTATATTTTTGGTCACTATGTCTGCCCATCTATAGGGCCGGTTGTCTATAGGGTCGATTGTTCACAAATGGATCATGATCTGATCAGAGAAAGTTGGCCAAGATCAAGAAAACTGATTCTGAGATCAACAAGCTTATCCACTTTGAAACAACCGGACGCGCACACCCCCACACATACACATATCTGCTGTTCACCTGCGTGCGTGCGTGCGTACATGCGTGCGTGTGTATGTGTGTGCGTGGTGTCGTGTGTGCGTGTGTGCTGTGCGTGTGTGCGTGTATGTGTGGTGTGTGATGTGTTGTGTGTGTGGTGTTGTGTGTTGTTGTGTGTGTGTGTTGTGCATGGCCACATCACACATAGCCGATAATAACCCTATAACATTATAGGTCCTTCTAATCACAAACTAGTCATGATAAATCAAAAAAAACACTCCACTGGACAGCGATCTATACGTACGTAAGTCCATCGAGCTATTCCAGACACTCGGCTGGAAAACCAAGTCTCCACTAGGGATGAGTGTACTAAATATATACTATACTATGCTAGGCAACACAACGTAATTCATTATCTTATGGGTAATTGATCAACGCAGGGAGTAAATACCATCATATTTTATTACATACACAGTAAGTATATGTATACCATTAAGAAACAGTCTGTATTATTTTTATTACTGAAGTATTCAAAACCAAATAACGTTTATACTTTTTAGATTTTGGGCGTTTATCTGGAGCATGACGGATACGAATATCCCATGCAGTTATAGTAGCTGTATCATAAGGGTGAGGGTTAGGGTTAGGGTAGGGTTTCCATCACAGCTGACGAAGCTGTACGAGACTATACTTTTAGGCCTCAGCGAGTCTGAAAGAGCAAAATCCACCACGAATGTGTATTGGACTGCCATCCATACTTGTAAAGCATCTAGCTCTCGGGACGGAAGGACTCATATAGCTAATCTATGCTCCCGAGTTAGATTTATGCCTTTTTTAAATTTACAATCACTATATTTGTTTATACATATTTCAACATTAGCGGTATGAAAAAATTAGTCTTTCGTGCCAAACACACACCTGCACACTAAGTGATATACAATATTTATATTACGTCATCATCATTCAACAATGATAACATATTTATATCACTACTACCACACTCGAGTTCAGCGACAGCGATCTAACAAACCATCCTGCTAAGAGTTGATTACGCATCATATTGCAGAGAATAGAAGAATATTGCGACTATACACTAGAGCGCAGCGCGATAACTGAATTTAACCGATCAACATCACACTCGGCCCACGCTAAGAGGTACATGCCATGCTATAAATATTTAATAAACCTAAATCAACTATCATCACTATGCTAGAATTCATAATTATCATCACCACTGTTACCGGAGTGTAGCCTTCAGACACTTTTAGAGTAGGTATATTATATAATACTTAGGTAGCATCTAAGTGCGAATACATAGAGATACGTAAACTGAAGCGGTGCGCTATATATATAATATAAAGCATGCAGAGCACCAGAAATGCAGAGAGAGAAGTAGCTGAGCATAATAGACGCTAGCACTGTATCGTACCGTCGCGTACTAGTTACGGATATCTATCAAACAAGACAGAAATATTTAATATCGCACAACGTACTGCGGATGAAGTCTGATTTCACTCGCAAATGAGCTCCTCTCAATTCAACATGATGCTCCGAAAGTCATTTTTCAGCCACAAAATCCGTTCTCGAGCCACCTCTCGGGTAATCACGTAACCTGCCCCTCCTACGCGCGGCCGCCGCCCGGACTGCTGCAAGCATCTCTAGCCGCAGAATTCAACGACCTAGTCAGCAAAGTCGGATGCTGGTAAACAGCTTACATTGTAGAGATGCAACACTGGTCGTCACGTTGTACTTCTTCCTATCCGAACATAAAAGCACAGTCAAACTCTGGCAACTGAAGGAGAAAAAGTGTCGCCCCTATCAGAAAGATATCACCCGGTCCATGAGCAAACATATACACCGCTGCACTCGTTTCCGGTCTTCGGTGAGAGCTACGACGATCTAACAGACACAGCACTATGTTAACACCAAGTCTAGGCGTCATGCCATGGCCGGAGATACCTGGAAGCCTTCACGAGATGAGCACATAAAACACACACAGAAGACCAGCATACTACTACCCCGTACTTGCGCCGCCAGCGGACCAACCAATGGCAAGGGAAATTTCTGCTCCGCATAAGAAACAACTACAAAGTCCAGCGACTCGAAATAAAAACCATATAACGAAGTCAATCAGAGACTTTGAGATACAGATATATTATCTACCTTGGTGCTAGTGAGAACAAGAGATTATATTACAGTGCGATCTATATCTTAGTTCAGTAAAATTATGCAACATTCACAATCTTGGGCTACTTTGGTAATGAACTGCGATTTTACGACGCCTCGAATATATATACGACTAGAAAATACCCGCTAATAAATAGACCTCGGTATATAACCTATACAAATATAGAAAGGAAGCATATTGAAAGTAACAGCCCGTCAACCGAATTCTATCTCTAGACGTATAATTCCGCTACAAACACCGAGAAGTAGCTACGGTGCAAAAAGCCGAAAGTTGTTATCGTGGTGTCCGTGCCCCTAGCATCCAGTGTCACACGTCGACGCCTTCAGTATGGCGGTCTCAAGTCCCTTCTTCTGCATTGCTCTCACGCCATAACGCCCGCTACGTTGGCTGCACATTATTGGCTAGTGAACCTTCACTTGGCTAGAAATCAAATCATAAAATGTGATTGTCATTTCTCATACATATTTACTGTAGCCCAGCGATATCAATAGTGAGCACTAGATCTGTTAGCTTTTTACTTTCTTGGCACGTGGCCCCATCTCAAGAATAGTAATGGAGTTTTAGCATACGCTGGTGCAATGATGCGGACTTAGTAATTCAACATGGAGATCAGAGCATTGCTTGGTATTATGTGATTCTACTGTGATACATCTGTAATGTCCATTCCTAATTTGCGCTGAATAACCTAATATACAAAATACACAATGCTCCGAAATACAGCGAAAAAGTCGATACATCTCCTGCGCATGGACCTTTCAGCGAGGTATAATGCAGTTTCTATTAACATAGCGATATCTCTTATGCTTTTACTATATCCACGAGGTGATTCGCTAATCAACAAAATATCGCTACCTGTACATTAGCACTTGCGCTATGAAGGGAATATATAAATAGAAGATAGGCAACGTGGCGAATATTATCAGTGTGACTGCGAGGCAATCTTCACCTACTGAGTATACTATCTCCGAATTTTCTGAGACGAGTCGATATTGAGTCTTCAGACCAATCCAAACGCCAACACGCTAAATGACACGCTCAGCACTACAGGCATAATATAGTCCTAGCAAACAAATGAACGCATATCACGTCTCAATTGAAGCAAACTCCTTCAATCACCGGATGACACGACTGCAGAATTGACGACGATAAGGAATAACTTAGAACAAATAGTACAATTAGTCGGTTCAAACCACATCGTCAAAATATGATACGGATTGCATTGTAAACGAAAACATCCTACACTAACCACACTAGGCCCATCTACGCAGTACGGATTTAATCAACTTCTAGGCAAATATTGACCACAACCCCTCTCTGACATGCAAACCTTCGGCAAGATGCGAGTGATCAAACCATTACATCGGAAGGAGAGTTAGATTTTTTCTAGGAGATGAGAAAATAAATCTTCAAGGTGATAGTGTGATATACTGTTACACTATTCTGAATGTAAAGTTAGACATTACAAGGAGTAGGTCAGTAAATAATACAGATCGGATATGTACGTTTATTAAAGTACTGACTGAGAGAGAAAGATCCAGGGTTATAAGGGAAATATGCGAGGAAGAGTAAAAGTTACAGAATTGGTATATCAAGGAGTAAATAAGAATAAGCCTCTTCATCATCTTCACCTTTCAGCACTCACTGCTCAATACACAGCCGGTTCGAATCTTCAGTTCTAGCAGAGTATATACATCGATAACTCAATGTGCCACACACTACGTTCCCATACCAGTAGCATCGCGCAGTTGTGACTTCGCTGAAATCGATCTCTCTCAGCGGCTCCGATGTATCTGTCTGAGCATTCGGTCGCGCACCCAATAATCCTCCAATCTGCAACTAAGTCTCTTCAGAGAATCCAGAGACATAACCTCAATACATGTCATCACAAATAACATTCAGTCGTAGAGACTATACAGCAGAAAAAAGAGGCCTAAAATTCTAATCATATTAACCTTTCGAATACACCATGAACTTATCTCAAAAATAGAATTAACCTGTTTCTACTAGGCCACAAATGAGACTGTTTATGCTGCCAATCTTACTCACATTTCACGACTCTCCATGCTTCCTTCAGATTATTCTCCCTCTTGACTATCGAACTCGATGCTCCCTTATCATCTCATATATGATATAATAGTATATATAAAGTTATGACTTAATCACCAAAAACATCAAGCTATCGACTGAAGCTTATAAGAGAATCGAGAGTAACCACTAACTGAGATACGTCTGGCGTCTATACGAGTTTTAGTTGGCCCAGTCTATATACACTACCGTATCATACGAGAGACCTATATATATATAGTTATAAAAGGCGGTAGTCCGCTCACATATGCGAGTAAGACTATCCCTTCTCTCTACTCACAATAGACGCCAGCATCTATATATTATATACCGTAGTCATCATGTAGATGTCTCCTCTACTCACCTCACTATGTTAGATGGGAGGCGTTATACCCATCAGTACACAAGTTCAGAGATACATGATTACTACAAATATCTGCGAAGCGTTAAGAACTTGCTCTTATCACTCATAATGAAAGAAATATAGTATATAAGGTCCGCTCCTAGTGTGTCCTCTTATCATAATAAATAGATGAGACAGAAACTCGCGTCGATTGGTATCATTATGTGATCATCTCTACAGTGCACTTGATGGCAACGTTGTTGCGAGTCTAATGAGAGATTATAAGGCTCCGAGGCGTAAGCAGATATCCTCGCACCTGAGCTCCGACGCCCATGCTCATGCTTGCCGATAACCACACAATCAGATTAGACATCTGCCGCAAGGCCTCGGCGTAGACTGTCAAAAGAGCGGAAGTAACCCGTAGAACACTGGCATGGCCTGACACATATTATCACACCGATGTGACAGTATACAACAAAAACCGTGCAACAGCCGTTAGAGGGTGTGAACAGTAATGATATTATAGATGCATGGAGATGGACGCAAGCGTACGTTATCGCAGTCATGTGCGAGATTTACGAGTTGCTGTCTACTATCATGTCTGTTTATATTTATAGATTGTATACTCACACACTAACGGCTAAAGCATGTCAAGCCAGATCTCGTAAGATCAAACCTTTTCAAATAACTTGCCTTAGACGTCTAAGGCGTTATCTACATCGTCACACCGCTTAAAATTCGCTTCGGCAAAAGAAAACGCGACTCGCCGGTTGTAGCACTAGTAGGCCAGCGTTATGCCAGCAGCCGGTAGACTAGATATCTATGAAGATTAATTTAAGACATATTATATATAGTATTCGAAGTTAATAATACGATATACATTAATCATTTTTAGTTAATATGATATAGGAAACCGAAAATGCATAGTCGACTTGAGTCAACAGTATGCGACTCGACAATTGCGAGTATACAAGACGCGTGAATATTGTGCGATTTCCGACTTATTCAATTGAGCATCAATCCTAGGTGTTAGTAAATGAAATTCACTGCTGTTAACGAGATGAGCGGTATTTTTTCTTATTAACACTAATCGGGGTGCTAAGATTGAGTCACTTCTAGCATTCTATGGCGAGTATATTTAATATAATTGGTCGAAGTAAGATTAAGCATCTACTCGTAAGGTATATCCCTACTCGAGAAGCCATTAAACTTCTTCTATTGAAACCCGCCTCATACAATTGCGAAAGATATACTGCGATGTGTTTTGAGAAGTATATCCGGCAGATACAGTCCTAACTTTTATTCGACGTCAAGCATCTGAGTCTCACACCACAAGCTTCTCAGGATTCATTTATCTAGCACGCGTTATATGTTTAAACAGAACCATCTATCATATTGTGAGGAGGAGATTAATATACAAAAGGCAAAAAATCGTCCATCGCTGTCGAAAACATGGACAATCGATTCCAAGTTTGTACATCTAGTTCTCGCTAGAGTATTCTCATGGCTCGGAGGACTTACAAACACGCAACCTATTTCACGATTCTATACTCATAAACATCAAGCTAATCAGTCTGATCAGAGTCTATACCGAGCTATCGCAGTGGGATTCGCCAGGCACGCAAGCGCCGCGCTGAATGGCCGAATCAAGTTCTCTCAAACCATACACGACAACTATCATTGACAATAATATTTGTCCATTAATTGAAATTGAAACATTATTGATCGTAGTGGGTAAATTCGAAGGAAAATTTGACTTGCGGCAGATCTGACCGGAATCAAAACCCAGTAAATATTTATTGAAGTGTCGTGCATAATTATATGTAAGTTGGTGCACATAACAAACATTGTGCAATAGCTTCATTCTGAAGTCATGCAGGCAGGCAAAGAGTGATCGCTGCTTATTACACAACAATTTGTAAATAGTTGACAAATAGCAAGTGTGACATGTGATGTCACGTGTATTCGGTTAAAAGGAATAATATGCCATTAATTATGCAATGTTCGACAGAATGCCTAGAGTAACTGGCAACCTTGTGTAGTTAATAAGTACATTAGCTTATAGCCAAACGCGTATATAGTATTGTCGCCATATCAGCGCTCGTTGCACGCTCAGCGAGTTCCACAGAACAAGAATGCGAACGCGCATATCTATTTCGGTATATAAACTTAATTCATATTTCTCTTGCCATTATGCTGATCTATCTATCTATCTCTATCAATACTATACTAGTTCATACTCTCAGTCTATCTATGCGAAGTCTCAAAGCGCGATCTATACAGTTCATTCGCCACGAGAGACGACAACGTCTAATGACACCTATGAGCGGCTTGGGTGAAAGGCACTCAAAATCAATAGGGTTCCACTAAGTTCTCACCAAGGTCGGCTGAAAGTTTCTACTTCTAACGGTTGCAAAAATAGCGAGCAGACAGACAGATCCCGACACGTATGTCTTCAGGACCGGGCCACACCAAAAGTCGAAAACGGCAGGGCATCGTCAGTCTGGCGTAACAGCCGGAGCGCACACGACACGGAACTAAAACGCCTAGCGAAAACGCGAGTAGACAACCAGCCACACGTACAACCTAACACCGAGGCGCACAGGCACACTAGAACAGCCCTGACAAAAAGTTTCCTTAATACGACAACGTCCGTGCTTACGAAATCAACTGATGATAGCAGCGTACGGCCCGTACACACACGACATGCGTGCGAAAATGTCCGTGCAACACCTCGAAACTACATACATCATCACAATCTGACCACACGCAGCCCCGATCATAACGGCGCGACGAAACGCTATATAAACGCTTGAACCACCACCAAGTAAACACTAAACTATCATTGCTGTAGACAACTATAAGATCTGAGCAATAATCTAATAAGACCTATTTCTAGTAACCAGCAGACGTCATAAGGACCACAGAGCGTATTACCTTCGGCTTAACTATTTTTACGTAACTGATACATATTACATAACACACACCACGAGTGTGATGCCAAGATGAACTACCTAAGCCACGGCCGAGAAAGACAACACTAATTTGTAGCATAAATAATGGCCATATTATCCTTCATGGAGTATACTTGTAAGGAACGCCCATCCTCCAACATATAGTAATTAAGAACTCGATAAACTCTGATCCAACTCTGATCAAACAATCGAGAGCGGATCGTACATAGAGGTACTTATAGCACGTTATATAGAGCAGATATTATTGTTAACAGTTAAACTTTCTAAGTAAGCGCAATAAACTAGTCACGAGTATAATATATATACAACAGGGATCTTCTCTACATAGGAAGCACTGCGCAGAGAGAGCCACAAACTCCCACACTCGCAGCATTCACTACAATTCATACTAAAGGTCGCTATCTCGAGAATTCACACAAACATTACGTGCACGCAAAACTGCCGGCCCAAAAGAAAATATTGATCGGTAAATAAAGCTGGTCGGGTCCCTGTATATATATTGTAGCTGCCCTTTGAAGTTTAGATATAAGAAAAAACATAATTCGGATTAAAAGTAAGTGGATACGTAAATCTGAATTTTCCATATAAAAGAAATAATATATAGAATATACCCCGTACGATGATACCGAGAGAAATCTGGTTCTATGATATAGAACAGGATCTCGTCTGTACTTGGCGTGCCTTTGAACGTATAATGATTCCACGAAAAGACTACTCAATGTAATGACACGGCCGAGGAGTTAATCTGAAGCGAAAATGCATCGTATCTCCATCAGCGGCACAGCGCATGCACGAAAATATTGGTCTCGCCCGCACTCGGAGCAGCCAAGTATGTTGCGCGCACGCTAAATCAATGAGAGCAGAGTGTAGGCAAACTACACCCATGAGGTTTGAAATATCTCTGTGACGAGCCAATAGAGGTTTACGTGCCGTCGCTTATACCGTATGCTCATCGCATTAAGTCTCTAATTACCCGTGCGACATAGGACTTCGCACAACCGGAGGTGTTGCATGAAATTGATTATATACGCCCCCACGGCCGTAACGTGCTTCTGCCGATATTATACAATGGAAAATCAGCAATGAAATCTTACCTAGCGATGTTCTATACAGGTTTTGTCGTTGCACGACACTATCCGCAATAATCCTGTGTCATTCCCCGACTGACGATCTTAGCAGCTTACTCGAGGCGACTTCAGAAAGTTGCTGATCGCTCCCTCATACCGCGTCGCACCCTACATCTTACGCAATAAGCAACCACGCGACTCGTAACGTTTAACAATATGCATGCACCCCCGTACTTCAACTCACATGCCGCCACGCCACAAGCACAGCCACGATGTGCACAAGCCACAGACCTGGTAACAGCTAGAGAATTTCGCGGCTTGCTATTTTTCTATTTTTTTCTTTTGCGTGAATGGCAGTGAGAATGCCGTAGGGCAATCGGGAGTCAGCGGGAGAACTGGGTCCCAGATCGTGCGCAGTCTCCGCGCAAAATGCTGAGACTGTGGTAGTCTGCTAATAGATCAAGCATATACAACTTAAAAGTGAAAATTTTATTCTTCCGGGGTGAAGCATACAAATGCAAGTCCCAAACGAGAATTCAATTCTTGAAATTTTTGCCGGGGGATGACCCCCAGATACCACCCTCTACCTCTCATCCCTCCGCGTACTTCCCTGCAAATCCACATTCGTCGCCTACTGCATTACCCTTGTGAAATCCCATCATGCGCACGGTTTTTTGCCCCCAACAACTGGCTATTAGGCCAAAACAAAATATAGGTTGTGGGGTTACCGTTCCCGACCGACGCCTATTATTCCAGCGAACCCAAACATTTTATTGACAATTTCTTTAAAAATACAAAAAAGACAAAAAATAAAAAATAAAAAAAAATGGAGCAGTTCCTGGCTTCAAAAGACAGACAACGCACATCCTTCGACATGGGCCCGTTGTCAGAAACATCGTAAAGTAATGCTGAAGTAATGCTACGATAAACTTCACGACTAATGCTGATGTTGGCGAGACTAGTGTCTGCACAAGAAAACCATCCGGAGGCTATGTCAGAAAACTAAATAC
>NW_014581238.1:0-11893 GCF_000485595.1 Priapulus caudatus
TTCTAAAACAGGTGCAATTAAGCAGACGACGTATTTTCGAGCGTTTTACAAGTGAGGTGCAGTGGGCAATGTTAGCGTCTAACAGTGATGCATCGATTCGCTAAATTCATTTATCTTCTTTTTGTGTAGGGATAGTGGCGGTAACTGTTGCATGCAACAGTTTTTTTGTTACTTGAGGGACGAACTTGACGTCAAATATGTGAGGCTCACTGGCTGCCCTAAAAATAACGTGCAGTAATAAACAACACGTCTAAAGTTGTGAACGCCTGCCTGGTCTGTACGGCCTGTTTGTATGTCTGTCTGTCTGCCCTTCCTATACACCAACACACACCCACAGCACACAACACACACAAGCACACACTACACAGCCACGCACACACAGAGATGAATGAGAGAGAGGTGAGAGAAAGAACGCGAGTGAGAGAGAGAGAAACACGAGTGAGAAGAACGAAGGAGATAGAGTCGAGAGAAGAGAGAGAGAGAGAGAGAACGCGATGCGAGAGAGCCGAGGCGATTAGAGCGCGAAAGAGAGAGAAGAGAGAGAGAGAGAGAGAAAGTGAGAGAGAACAGGAGAGAGAGAGAGAGAGAAGAGAGAGCGAGAGAGAGATAGAGAAGAGAGAGAGAGAGAGAGAGAGGAGAGAGAGAGCGATAGAGAGCAGAGAGAGAGAGAAGAGAGATGAGAGAGAGAGGGAAGAGAGAGAGATACAGAGTATAGAGACAGAGAGTAGAAAGAGAGAGAAGAGAGAGAGAGAGAGAGAGAAGGAGGAAAGGCCCGGGGAGGGAAAGAGCGAGAGAGAAGAGAAGAGAGGAGAAGCAAGAGAGAGCGAGAGAGAGCGAGAGAGAGAGAGGAGAGCAAAGAGAGAGAAGAGAGAGAGAGAGGAGAGAGCCTTACAGATTAGGACAGATTACTATCAACGAGCATATAAAGCGCCGTCTATATCAACTCTTGATTGCCATACAGATCTTACTGAAGATTAAGCCTTTGCGATGACGTTGTTGTCACTAACTGCTGACGCCGAGTGAGTGCTGATTACCGATGAAGCCCTTCTGTCGCTTAGTCTGTGACTCCTCCTCTCACACACCAACACACACACCACACACACAACACACACATCACACACACCACACAGCAATCCACCACAAACAACAAACAAACACGCACGCGGCTCACATTCCACGTGCACGCACGCACCCGGCACACACACACGAACACACAACCCCCACACAACGCACACACCCGCGCAAACATCACGCGCCCCCTACAGCACATTACACAGCAAACACTACCACGCACGCACCAACATTACCATACACACACAACACACACACAGCACACACATGCCACCACCCAGCACACACACAACACACTTACCACAAACACGCTCACACCACTGCTCGCACGCACACGCCACACACAGAGAGAAACGAAGAGAAGAGAGAAGAGATAGAGAACGCGAGTGAGAAGAGAGAAAAACGCGAGTGACTGAAGAGAGAGGGAGATAGAGGCAAGACGAGAGAGAGAGAGAGAGAGAAGAGCGAGAAAAAAGAGAGAGAGAGAGAGAGAAGCGAGTGAGAGAGAGGAGAGACGCAGGGAGATAGAGCCAGAGAGAAAGAGAGAGAGAAGAGAGAGAGAGAGAGAGAGACAGAGAGAGAGAGCGCGAAAGAGAGAGAGAGGCGAAAGAGAGAGAGAGAGAGAGAACGCGAGGAAGAGAGAGAGAGAGAGAGAACGCGAAAGAGAGAGAGAGAGAGACGAGAGAGAGAGAGAGAGAGAGAGAGAGAGAGAAGACGAGAGAGAGAGAGAGAGGAGAGCTTCATCAGATTAGGACATAATTACATCAAAGAGCGTTATAAAGAGGCCTCTATAGTACGCTCTGATTCACGAATACAGATCTTACTGACAGATTAGGGTGGCGATGACGTTGTTGTCACCAACTAATGACCGCGGAGTGAGGCTGATAGCGCGATGAAGCCTTCTGTCGCGTTAGCTGGCGCTGCCTCGATCTCTCATCACACACTACACACAGCACACACACAAATCACACAACACAAACAAACAAACACGCTCACACCCACGTGCACGCACGCACACTGCACACAACACCAGAACACACACCACACACGCGCACACACGCGACACACACACAAATCGGGGAAATTTTTGCGAGGAGCGAGATGGTGAGCACGCGAACCGGTCGCGTATTGCGACGAAAATCCGCATTCAGCACCAATGTGCGGTCGCTCGTGTCAACATGCGAAAATTATGCATTTAAAATAAAGACCAGTTATCATAGCGTTGATTTATATGATAACATTCAATCACTAGACCTCATTTAAGAAATAGGACGAAGACTGCATGTAAGGTTCTCGCTGCATACACAAGTCAGTACACAATACGGATACGTTAGTGTGTTATCGAATGCGCAATAGCTCACGAGGGGAGTTATATTTTGTGATGAATATGCATTTAATATGGTTAGGGGGTATCTCAGCATAGATTTCTGTAATAAATTGTTATCAGGAGATCTGCGTTTATAATTAGGAGAGCGCCCTATTCTGTAGAATGGAAAAACTTCTACTTTATCCCTTCCCGTCCTTCCCCCTGCCTCCCTTAATTGTCCCTCCCTATCACTCTTTCTTGTTCTACCACCCCTCACCTATTTTCTCTGCCGCCTTTCCTCAGTCTCCTACCCCTCTCTCCCCCAGCAAGCTATATTATGTAGTTCTCTGTAGTCCGTACTACACGCCTGAAATGGTGCTCGCGCATGCGCAATATCGTCCGAAAAGAACAATATTTTGCAAAGATTATGCATTTAAAATAAACAGGAGTTATCCTAGCATAGATTTATATTATAATATTCTATCAGTAGACCTCGTTTAAGAAATAGGAAGACGACCTTGCATGTAAAGTCCCTGCTGCATATACAATTTAGTACACAATATGGCTACGTTAGTGTTATCGCATGCGCAATATCTCACCAGAGGAATTATATTTTGAGAGGAATATGCGATTAATATAGTTAGGGGGTATCTCAGCATAGATTTCTGTAATAAATTGCTATCAGTAGACCTGCGTTTATAATTAGGAGAGCGCCCTAACCAGTAGGGTGCAAAACTACTACTTCATCCCTGCCCGCCCTTCCGCTTGTCTCCCTTGCCGCACGCTCAGCCTCCTTCTTCTTCTATCGCCCCTTAGCTATCTTCCTTGCCGCCTTTGCTCAGTCTCACACCCCATTCTCCCCCAGCAAGCTATATTATGCAGTTTTTTTCAGTCCGTAGTGCCCGCCTGAAACGGTGCTGGCGCATGCGAAATATCTCCCAAGAATATTAATATTTTGCAAAAATTATGCATATAAAATGACAAGGGGTTATCTTAACATAGATTTTTAGAATAACATTCTATCATTAGACCTCACTTAAGAGATAAGAAGAAGACTTTGCATGTAACGTTCCCGCTGCATATACAATTCAGTACGCAATCCGGCTACGTTAGTGTATAAGCCCATGCGCAATAACTCACCAGAGGAGTTATATTTTGTGATGACTATGCATTTAATATGGTTAGGGGGTATATCAGCATAGGATTCTGTAATAAATTCTCATCAGTAGACCTGTGTTTATAATTAAGAGAGGCCGTATTTCACGTCTGAAACGATGCTTGCGCATGCGCAATATCTCCCGAGAAGAAGAATATTTTGCCAAAAATATGAATTTAAAATGATATTTCTATGATAATATTCCATCAGTAGACCTCACTTATGAAATAGGAAGCAGACCTTGCATGTAAGGTCCCGGCTGCATATACCAGTCAGTACATAATCTGGCTACGTAACTGTTTGGGCGCATGCGCAATATATTATCAGAGGAGTTATATTTTGTGCTGAAAATGCATTTAATATGGTCAAGGGGTATCTCAGCATAGGTTTCTGTAATAAATTCTCATCAGTATACCTATGTTTATAATTAGGAGAGCGCCCTAGCCAGTAGGGTGCAAAACTACTACTTCATCCCCGCTCGCCCTTTCCCTTTCTTTCCTTGTCGCACGTTTAGCCTCCTTTTTCTTCCACCGCTCCTCGGTTTTTTTCCCTGCCACCTCCCCTCAGTCTCCAACCCTCTCTTCCGCAGCAAGCTATATTACGTACTTTTATTCTTGGATATAGAAATCTGTTAACCCTAACCCTAACCGTAACCCTAACCTTAACGATAACCCTAACCCGAATCCTAACCCTAACCCTAACCCTAATTCTAAAATAAAACAAAATTAGCCAAAAATAATAAGAAATAAAATAAATAAGCCCCTGTGCAAAATGCGCGATGGTGTGCGTGCGATAGTCGGTGTGTCCTAAACATTTTCTAGCCAATCACGTTGCTCAATTTTTCTTCCATAGCTATACGGTTTGGGAATCGCAAATTTGCCGCCCGCCCTTTCCTTTTCTTTCCTTGTCGCACGTTTAGCCTTCTTTTTCTTCCACCGCTCCTCGGCTGTCTTCCCTGCCACCTTTCCTCAGTCTCCCACCCCTTTCTCCCGCAGCAAGCTATATTACGTACTTTTATTTAGGCCGTACTGCACGTCTGAAACGATGCTCGCGCATGCGCAATATCTCCCGAGAAGAAAAATATGTTGCCAACATTATAAATTTTAAAAGAAGAGGGGTTATCCCAGCATAGATTTTTATGATAATATTCCATCAGTAGACTTCACTTATGAAATAGGAAGCAGACCTTGCATGTAAGGTCCCGGCTGCATATACCAGTCAGTACATAATCTGGCTATACGTTACTGTTTGGGCGCATGCGCAATATCTTACCAGAGGAGTTATATTTTGTGCTGTTAATGCATTTAATATGGTTAAGGGGTATCTCAGCATAGGTTTCTGTAATAGATTCTCATCAGTAGACCTGAGTTTATAATTAGAAGAGCGCCCTAGCCAGTAGGGTGCAATACTACTACTTCATCCCCGCCCGCCCTTTTCCCTTGCCTCCCTTGTCGCACGTTTAGCCTCCTTCTTCTTCCACCGCTCCTCGGCTGTCTTTCCTGCCACCTTCTCTCAGTCTCCCACCCATCTCTCCCGCAGCAAGCTATATTACGTACTTTTATTTAGGCCGTACTGCACGTCTGAAACGATGATTGCGCATGCGCAATATCTCCCGAGAAGAAAAATATTTTGCCAAAATTATGAATTTAAAATGAAGAGGGGTTATCCCAGCATAGATTTCTATGATAATATTTCATCAGTAGACCTCACTTATGAAATAGGAAGCAGACCTTGCATGTAAGGTCCCGGCTGCATATACCAGTTAGTACATAATCTGGCTACGTTACTGCTTAGGCGCATGCGCAATATCTTACCAGAGGAGTTATATTTTGTGCTGTTAATGCATTTAATATGCTCAGGGGGTATCTCAGCATAGGTTTCTGTAATAAATTCTCATCAGTAGATTTGTTTTTATAATTAGGGGAGCGCCCT
Organism: Priapulus caudatus; assembly: GCF_000485595.1. Lineage (NCBI taxonomy): Eukaryota > Metazoa > Priapulida > Priapulimorpha > Priapulimorphida > Priapulidae > Priapulus > Priapulus caudatus. The sequence continues at coordinate 5,466 of NW_014581238.1, forward strand.
AGCCAGTAGGGTGCAAAAATCAGGGGGTATCTCAGCATAGGTTTCTGTAATAAATTCTCATCAGTAGATTTGTTTTTATAATTAGGGGAGCGCCCTAGCCAGTAGGGTGCAAAACTTCTACTTTATCCGCGCCTGCCCTTTCCCTTGCCTCCCTTGTCGCACGTTTAGCCTCCTTTTTTCCACCGCTTCTCGGCTGTCTTTCCTGCCACCTTTCCTCAGTCTCCCATCCCTCTCTCCCGCAGCAAGCTATATTACGTACTTTTATTTAAGCCGTACTGCACGTCTAAAACGATAATCGCGCATGCGCAATATCTCCCGAAAAGAAAAATATTTTGCCAAAATTATGAATTTAAAATAAAGAGGGGTTATCCCAGCATAGATTTCTATGATAATATTCCATCAGTAGAAATCACTTATGAAATAGGAAGCAGACCTTGCATGTAACGTCCCGCCTGCATATACCAGTCAGTACATAATCTGGCTACGTTACTGTTTGGGCGCATGCGCAATATCTTACCAGAGGAGTTATATTTTGACCTGCATATACCAGTCAGTACATAATCTGGCTACGTTACTGTTTGGGCGCATGCGCAATATCTTACCAGAGGAGTTATATTTTGGGCTGAGAATGCATTTAAAATGGTCAGGGGGTATCTCAGCATAGGTTTCTGTAATAAATTCTTATCAGTAGACCTGTGTTTATAATTAGGAGAGCGCCCTAGCAAGTAGGATGCAAAACTACTACTTCATACCCGCCAGCCCTTCCCCTTGTCTGCCTGGTCGCACGCTCAGCTTCCTTCTTCTTCCACCGCTCCTCGGCTGTCTTTCCTGCCACCTTCCCTCAGTCTCCCACCCCTCTCTCCCGCAGCAAGCTATATTACGTACTTTTATTTAGGCCGTACTGCACGTCTGAAACGATGATCGCGCATGCGCAATATCTCCCGAGAAGAAAAATATTTTGCCAAAATTATGAATTTAAAATAAAGAGGGGTTATCCCCGCATAGATTTCTATGATAATATTCCATCAGTAGAAATTACTTATGCAATAGGAAGCAGACATTGCATGTAAGGTCCCGGCTGCATATACCAGTCAGTACATAATCTGGCTACGTTACTGCTTGGGCGCATGCGCAATATCTTACCAGAAGAGTTATATTTTGTGCTGTTAATGCATTTAATATGGTCAGGGGGTATCTCAGCATAGGTTTCTGTAATAAATTCTCATCAGTAGACCTGTGTTTATATTTACGGGGAGCGCCCTAGCCAGTAGGGTGCAAAACTTCTACTTTATTCGCGCCTGCCCTTTCCCTTGCCTCCCTTGTCGCACGTTTAGCCTCCTTTTTCTTCCACCGCTTCTCGGCTGTCTTTCCTGCCACCTTTCCTCAGTCTCCCACCCCTCTCTCCCGCAGCAAGCTATATTACGTACTTTTATTTAAGCCGTACCGCACGTCTGAAACGATAATCGCGCATGCGCAATATCTCCCGAGAAGAAGAATATTTTGCCAAAATTATGAATTTAAAATAAAGAGGGGTTATCCCAGCATAGATTTCTATGATAATATTCTATCAGTAGACCTCACTTATGAAATAGGAAGCAGACATTGCATGTAAGGTCCCGGCTGCATATACCAGTCAGTACATAATCTGGCTATACGTTACTGTTTGGGCGCATGCGCAATATCTTACCAGAGTAGTTATATTTTGTGCTGAAAATGCATTTAATATGGTCAGGGGGTATCTCAGCATAGGTTTCTGTAATACATTATTATCAGTAGACATGTGTTTCTAATTAGGAGAGCGCCCTAGCCAGTAGGGTGCAAAACTACTACTTCATCCCCGCTCGCCCTGTCCCTTTCTTTCCTTGTCGCACGTTTAGCCTCCTTTTTCTTCCACCGCTCCTTGGTTTTTTTCCCTGCCACCTTCCCTCAGTCTCCAACCCTCTCTTCCGCAGCAAGCTATATTACGTACTTTTATTTAGGCCGTACTGCACGTATGAAACGATGCTCGCGCATGCGCAATATCTCCCGAAAAGAAGAATATTTTGCCAAAATTATCAATTTAAAATGAAGAAGGGTTATCCCAGCATAGATTTCTATGATAATATTCCATTATTAGATCTCACTTATGAAATAGGAAGCAGACTTGGATGAAATAGGAATTATGAAATAGGATTGCATGTAAGGTCCCGGCTGCATATACCAGTCAGTACATAATCTGGCTACGTTACTGTTTAGGCTCATGCGCAATATCTTACCAGAGAAGTTATATTTTGTGCTGTTAATGCATTTAATATGGTCAGGGGGTATCTCAGCATAGGTTTCTGTAATAAATTATTATTAGTAGACCTGTGTTTATAATTAGGAGAGCGCCCTAGTCTGTAAGGTGCAAAACTCCTACTTTATCCCCTTCCGTCCTTCCCCCTCCCTCCCTTGTCCCTCCCTCAGACTCCTTCTTCTTCTTGTACTGCTTTCAGCTATCTGCCCTGCCGCCTTTGTTTAGTCTGCCACCCTCTCACTCCCTCACCAAGCTATATTATGCAGATTTCATCACTCCGTACTGCATGCCTGAAACGGGGCTCGCACCTGCCCAATATCTTGAGAAATAAGAAGAAGACCTTCAGCAACCGGCCTCTCAGCTGTCTTCCCCGCCGCCTTTCCTCAGTCTCCCACCCTCTTTCTCCCTCAGCAAGCTATATGCACACGACGAGCAAACACTGACGGAGTCAAGGCCTAGCTCTAGCCACTATATGGTCATGGTGATAATATACTGACCACTCAATATTCACATACTAGAGGTGATGTGCGTGCGTGCGTGCGTGCGTGCGTGTATGTATGTATGTATGTGTATGTGTACACGCAGGTATGACCTTCTACACGGTGGACACGGTGATGGGATACTGGCCGCTCGGGGAGGTGATGTGCGGAGTCTGGATCTTCTTCGACTTCACGCTCACCTTCGTCTCCGTCTTCACGATGGTCGCCATCTCCGTGGACCGCTTCTGGTGAGTGTCTCTCATTCTCCTNGCCTTTCCCAATTCCGCCTCTATCGCTCTCTCTCTGACTCTCTCTCCTCTCGTCTCTCTTTCTCCTCTCCCTCTCCTCTCTCTCTCTCTCTCTCCCTCTCTCTCTCTCTCTCTCTCTCTCCCTCTCTCTCTCATGCTCTCTCTCTTCTGATGCTTGATGCGTTCCTATATTCCGCCTCTATCGCTCTCTCTCTCCTCTCTCTCGTCTCTCTCTCTCTCTCTCTCTCTCTTATCTCTCTTCTCCTTCATGCCTGCCTTTCCCTCATATTCCGCCTCTATCGCTTTCTCTTTTTCTCTCTCTCTCTTCTCTCTCTCTTCGTCGCCGTTCTGTCTCTCTCTTTTCCTTTCTTGTTTAGGCGGCTACCGCAAATGTGTCTCTTTCCCGCTCTCCATCTCCGTGGACCGCTTCTGGTGATGGCTCTCTTTCTCTTTCTCTGTCTCTCTCTCTCTCTCTCTTGTCTACTTCCCTCATACACGGCCTTTATCGCTCTCTCGCGTGCGCGCGTGCTCCCTTTCTCTCTCACGCCCCCCTCTCTCTCTACCCGCCGAACCCCGGACACACACGGTTACACACACACACACACTCTCGTTCTCTCCCTAATCTCTTTCTGTGGCGTGTGTGGTGTGTGTGGTGTTCTAGCTCTCTCTCACGCCCCTCTCTCTCTCTTACCCGGACACACGTACACACACACACACACTCTCTTCTCTCCTAATCTCTCTGTGCGTGTGTGTGCGTGTCTTGCTCTTTTCTCTCTCTCTCTCTCTCTCTCTTTATCGCTCGCTCTCGACGATAAGCTAATTATCGCTTTGTACGATGAGAGCATCTTCTATAAATGATGTTCTTAACATCGCCTGCGTCAAGAGGCTGAGTCGCAAGCAACGCGAACAACTGTTCATATGTTCACGCGTCTCTGTGATTTGCCATAGGCCCTTTTGGCTGTGTGTGTGTCGTTGTTGTGTGCTGCGTGCGTGCGTGCGGTGCGTGTGTTCTGTATGTATGTATGTATTGGATTTATGTATGCTTGTATGTAATGTATGATAGTATCGTATGTATGTATGTATGATATGTATGTATGTATGTATTGTATGTAGTATGATATGTATGTATGTAATGTATGTATGTATGTATGTATGTATGTAGGTATTATGTAGTATCTATGTATGTTGTATGTATGTATTGTATGTATGTATGTATGTATGTATTACTGTATCGTATGTAGAATGCGATGTAATGGATGTATGATGTAATGTACTGTATGTATGGCTATGATGTACTGTATGATGTATGTTGTATGTATGTATGTATGTATGATGTATGTATATGTTGTGCGGGGGTTGGGGTCTTGTGAAGTCTGATTTTTTGTACTCCGCACAACACAAAACCCTTATTTTACCATAGTAGCCTACCACTTATGCACATGTGTCTCTTATTACATACTCTACCATACCGTGCTCATATATCCTATTTATTCCATCGGCGCGACATTTTTCGTTTTTTTAACAACTTGACATTTTCACAGCCGGAAACTAGACGGTAAGAGAGAGCAGAGAGGAGAAGATAGAGGAGAGAGAGATGAGGCAAGAGAGAGAGAGGCAAGGATTGATGTGTGAATGAATAGAGTAGAGAGAGGGAGGGGAGAGGTGTGTATGTGAGATGATAGAGAGGGAGAGGGGGAAAGAGGGAGAGAGCACCGGAGAGAGCGGAAGAGAGCGCGAGAGAGCGGGCGAGGGAGAGCAAAGAGAGAGAAGAGAAGAGAGAGAGAGAGAGAGACTCGAGACGGAGAGAGAGGAAGTAAGAGGGAGGGAAAAGAAGAGAGACGAGAATAGAGATATAGATAGAGAGAGAAGAGCGAGAGAGAAGAGAGAAGAGAGAGAGAGATGCGACACGAGGAGATAAGACAGAGGGAATGAAGGAGGCGCGAGCGAGAGAGTGAGAGAGAGAGAGAGCGACGAGAGGAGAGAGAGCGCGCGCGCGAGATGAGAGATGAGACGAGAAGAGGAGAGAAAGCGAAAAGAAAGTGACAGTGAGAGCGAAAGAGGGAGATGAAGAGAGAGAAAAGAGATAAAGAGAGAGCGAGAGAAGAGCGAAGAGAACGTGAGCGAGAGAGTGACGTGCGAGAGAGATAGATTAAAGAGAGAGAGGAGAGAAAGAAAGATAAAGAAAGAGAGAGAGGGGGAGAGCTGCAATATATATATATTATAATATACTATATTAATATATATATAGAGAGCAGAGAGAGAGAGAGAGGAGTAGACGCAGAGAGAGAAGAGAGTGTGAGAAGTTGAGTGTGAGGAGAGAAAGAAGAGAGAAGACGAGGAGAGAGAGAGAGGAAGAGAGAGAGCAGGCAGAGAAGAGCCAAGACGAAGTGAGGAGAAGTGCTGAGTGCAGAGGGGAGAGAGAGAGAGAGAAGAGGGATGGAGAGGAGAGAGAGAGAGAGAGAGAGAGAGAGCGTAGAGAGATGTGAAGAAGTGAGTGATGAGCGTGGAGAGAGAGAGAGGAAAGATGAGAGAGACGGAAAGATGGGAGAGAGAAAGAGAGAGAGAGAGAGAGAGAGAGAGAGAGAGAGAGAGAGGGGGGGGAGGAGAGTGAATTCCATGTAAGCTCTCCGCATTTCGTGGCGGCTGCCGAGGATATATCTATAGATAGAACTTCATCGGCTGCGTGCTAGCGACGAAAATATATGAATAGTATAGTATATACAGAGGTGACACATAGTGTTAGCCATCAAATGAGAATAAAAAAAAATTCGCGTCAAAGCTGGACTGCATCCAATGCGTGGCGCGCGTGTTTTGCAGCGTGTTTCGTCTGCCGCCATTATCATCCAGCGAAATAACCACTGCAGACGAGACCAGACTGTATATCTATATCGCGCTCTCACGCGATGCCAGGCGCCAGTGCGCATGCGCAGAATCCGAGTCAATCACACGCGTCGTCAGGAGGTTCTAGTTTTCGTTTTTGTTTTTATTTTTTCTATTTTCGCATTATTGTATTGATTGTTGTGCGGGTTGATCTGACCGCGTTGACGTCACGGCCGCCATTTTTGTAATAGTTCCCGCCATTATTATATTAGGGCCTTTTGTTTGATTATGATTGCGTATAATGATCTCTACGTTCGCGATCCGTTGCGCAGATGTTTGCGAAAAAAAAACGAGTAAGAGTAAAGCTGGGTGAATTAGCGAATTGAACCAACTTCTCGACTTCCCAACTCCGAATTAGCGAAGATAGAACATGTTCTAATCTCCCAACTAGTTGCTGTCGATCGGTTGGTCGCCCAACTTTTGCGTTTACACTGCCAATTGTCGGTTCTATAATTGAGAAGTTGGTACAATTCGCCAATTCGACAACACAAAGTTAGTGTAAACCCAGCTTAGTACTAGCTTAGTACCAGCTTAATACAGTAACAG
>NW_014581239.1:5209-6874 GCF_000485595.1 Priapulus caudatus
GTGTGTGTGTGTGTGTGTGTGTGTGTGTGTGTGTGTGTGTGTGTGTGTGTGTGTGTGTGTGTGTGTTGGCGCATGAATGACCACACACGCGCACGCGAGCGCGCATTGACCCGTCAGGTTGTCCATAGGCGATTTCCACCGAACGATCAGACAACTAGGTAAACATTACAGGTGTGGAAAAATCAACACGCGGGTATATAGTACCGTACTTCTAATGCGGGCGCTGTGCCGTGAGGCAAACTCGCACCCGTATTTCAAGCACCTACTCCGACCTCACGTCCGATTTTTAATGACCGAAAGCCAGCAGCTAAACGATGGGTCTGATTTAGCCGGTGTCAAGCGGCGTCGACCCATCCCTCAAGCCTCGAAACATTCTCATTCCTTTGTCGTGTAAATTTCCGAATTTTAGAACGCGGCTGCCACGGGCGCAGAAAACAAGTGAAAAGCGAGCGGTTTCGAATAGGTAGACGACGTCTAAGCTGTGACACCGGGGCATTTAGCTTTTCAAAACGAGCTTAGAAATTTGTCTGTCCCAGGTTGAACTTGTTTGACTCTTCAGATCGTCCACCTACAGCGCTGCTGCACGCACACACACACACACGCACGCACGCACGCAGTCACACATACACACACACACACACACACACACACACCACAACACATGTAACACACGCACACACAACACACACACACACACACACACACCACACAAGCACGCACGCACCCACGCACATTCACGACCACCACACACACACACACACCTACACACACACACACACACACACACACACACACAGAACACACACACACACACACAAGCACACACACACAACACACCGGCACGTATACACACACAAACACACACACACACACATCACACACACACACACACACACACACACACATGTACACACACACACACACACACACACACACACACACACACACACACACACACACACACACACACACACACACAATGGCAGCTTGCAGTATAACTCCTGTTCGAATCACATAGCTAAGCTAAGCTTCCGAGCATGTCGACTCAAAAATCTTTTCCAACGGCGAGTCCAGAGCGCGCGTTCACTCGGGAGCCGTCGGTGGCTGGCGCCTCTTTGATATCAAATTCTAATTATGATGTTATTACTTTCTGATTTAATGAGATATTAAAAGTAACGTATCTTTGATCGGGAACGTTGCCATTCTGAGCACGTTACTTAGACACAAAGAAACATTAAAAAAAGCAATATATATATTGAAAGATAACCGAAATGATACTCCCGGGAATGAATGAACGAAAAAACTGAAGAGGATGCTCAATGCATTATTGAATCCGTATCTCTCATAACTAATCCTCAACTGATGGCAATGCGTACATGGCTGGCATGCCACCGTTCGGAGGGAACGAGGGAACAAGGGTTCTTTGTTCTGCCTCGCCGTACCGCCAACTACAAGACATGTCTTGGATGATTCCCGCGCCGCCATCCGCGCATGCGCGGGAGCGCGCGCATCTGCTGCAGGTATCCGGTGTGTGTGTGTGTGTGTGTGTGTGTGTGTGTGTGTGTGTGTGTGTGTGTGTGTGTGTGTGTGTGTGTGTGTGTGTGTGTGTGTGTGTGTGTGTGTGTGTGTGTGTGTGTGTGTGTGTGTGTGTGTGTGTGTGTGTGT
>NW_014581239.1:11116-11892 GCF_000485595.1 Priapulus caudatus
TGTGCGTGCGTGCGTGCGTGCGTGCGTGCATGCCTGCGTGTGTGTGTGCGTGCGTGTGCGCGTGAGCGTGGGTGTGTGTGTTGGAGAGCGACGCCGTCCGTGCTGCGAATGCCAAGCCGAAACACCGCGACATTCGGCAGGTGCCCAAAACGCCCGATTACCGACTCCACACATCAATGCCACTTAGAATACTTATCCGATTGAGGCAGCGGCGGCAGCGGCGGCGGCGGCAGCGGCAGCGGCGGCGGCGGGAGGAGGGTCGCCCTGGTAGCGTGGAAAAGGGCAGTCGGGGTGCTGCGGCGTAGCATCGTATACGCGCGGGGAACACACAATGGCGGTGCGTGCACCCGCTGCGACCGTGCGCGCGTGAGTGGGGAGCGGGGTCGGCAGGGGAAAGGTATATATGTAACGTCTCTGTCACGTACGCACGCTGTGCGGAGACGTGAAGCGTCGTCCGCTGTCGCGTAGACATCCGTGCGTGCGTGCGTGCGTGCGTGCGTGCGCGCGCGTGTTTATGCCGGTGTACGTGCGTGCGTGCGTGTGTGTGCGTGAGTGTTTGTGTGTACGTATGTGTTTGTGTGTACGTGCGTGTGTGTGTGTGCGTGCGTTCGCGCGCGTGCGTGTGTGTGCGTGAGTGTTTGTGTGTACGTGCGTGCGTGCGTGCGTGTGTGTGCGCGTGCGTGTGTGTGTGTGTATGTGTTTGTGTGTACGTGCGTGTGTGTGTGTGTGCGTGCGTTCGCGCGCGTGCGTGTGTGTGCGTGAGTGTTTGTGTGTAC
>NW_014581240.1:0-331 GCF_000485595.1 Priapulus caudatus
TCTGTTATGTGCGTGCGTGCGTTCTCGCGGACGTATAGGTACCTGTTATGTCTGTTATGTGCGTGTGTGCTCGCGCGCGTACATAGCTATCTGTTATGTGCGTGCGTGCGTTCTCGCGGGCGTGTATAGGTACCTGTTATGTGCGTGCGTGCTCGCGCGCGTATATAGCTATATCTGTTATGCGCGTGCGTGCGTTCTCGCGGGCGTATAGGTACCTGATATGTGCGTGTGTGCTCGCGCGCGTATATAGCGTCTGTTATGTGCGTGCGTTCTCGCGAGCGTATATAGCTTCTGTTATGTGCGTGCGTTCTCGCGAGCGTATATAGCTTCT
>NW_014581240.1:4282-5483 GCF_000485595.1 Priapulus caudatus
ATTCGATTTCAGCACTCGAATGATGATCGAATCTTCGATTTCGCCGGCAAGAATAAATGTTGACTCGAATTATGAAACAAGATACCACCATAATTATGGATCATGATTCAAATTATGCATGGCCAGAATGGACCGGTCGTATAGAGGGAGGTGATTATTGTAATTGGTAGAGCTTGCTTAATAATATATTTTACTTGTAGAATATTCGCTATAAATGCGTTTATTGGTACATCTTCAATTATACGAAGATTCTAATGACAAGTTAATGAGATAATATAAAATTCATGTAATTCAAGTATTAGTGGCGTAATTTGTACACGGCATAATAGTAAAGGTCAAACATGAAATGCAGTGTAATTATATACCAATTGATTGTTTTTTATATATACACACAACACCATAACACAACACAACACACACAACACACAACATGAAACAATACACACACACCACACACACACACACACACACACACACACACATATATATATATGCGCACGCGCGTACATACATGCGCGCACGCACACACACACGCACGCACACACACGCACACATACGCACGACGCTACCCACACATTAACGCACGCGCGCACTACACATGCGCATCGCACGGGCACACACATGACGCACGCAGTGCACGAACGATACGCACGCCGTGCACAACAATATTAGGCACGTTTCATGGACAATTCATCAAAATGAGAGTTATATAAAATAAATCATGTTAGAATACATATTTTATATTTATCTCATTAATTGTCATTAAATCTTCGTTAATTGAAGTGACGCATACGCATTTATAGCGGAAATATTTACAAGTAAATATATGTATGCAAGCTCTATTCAATAATCACCTTCTTCTATAGACGCGGTCCATTACTACCATAATTTGAATATGATCTATATAGTATACGCGCATTTAGCGGCAAACGTGCGTATACGAGCATAATTATTATATAGCGTATACGCGTAGACGAGCATATCGGGTCGAATAGCGAAATCACTGCACAGACGCACACACACACGCACGCACACACACACACGCACGCGCGCACACACACATACGCACGCACGCGCGCACACACACATACGCACGCACGCGCGCACACATACGCACGCACGCGCGCACACACACGCACGCACACACACACATACGCACGCACGCGCGCACACATTGCGCGCGTGCGTGCGTTTATATATA
>NW_014581240.1:6466-6875 GCF_000485595.1 Priapulus caudatus
TTTTATATTTATCTCATTAATTGTCATTAAATCTTCGTTAATTGAAGTGACGCATACGCATTTATAGCGGAAATATTTATAAGTAAATATATTATGTATGCAAGCTCTATTCAATAATCACCTTCCTCTATAGACGCGGTCCATTACTACCATAATTTGAATATTATCTATAATATTATAGTATACGCGCATTTAGCGGTAAACGTGCGTATCGGGTCGAATAGCGAAATCACTGCACAGACGCACACACACATACGCACGCGCGCACACACACATACGCACGTTATCATACAACTTCATCAAAATGACGTTATATAAAATAAATCATATTATATATTTATCTCATTAATTGTCATTAAATCCTCGTTAATTGAAGTGACGCATACGCATTTATAGCGGAAATATTTAC
>NW_014581240.1:11459-11872 GCF_000485595.1 Priapulus caudatus
GTGTGTGTGTGTGTGTGTGTGTGTGTGTGTGTGTGTGTGTGTGTGTGTGTGTGTGTGTGTGTGTGTGTGTGGTGTATATATAAAAAAACAATCAATTGTGTATTATAATTACACTGGCATTTCAATGTGTGTGTGTGTGTGTGTGTGTATATATAAAAAACAATCAATTGTGTATTATAATTACACTGGCATTTCATGTTGACCTTACGTAGTTATTGTCGTGTACAAATGTACGTATATTGAATACATATTTTATATTTATCTCATTAATTGTCATTAAATCTTCGTTAATTGAAGTGACGCATACGCAATACAATAACTACGTAAGTTCAACTTGAAATGCCAGTGTAATTATACTACACAATTGATTGTTTTTATATATATATATATACACACACACATATATATATATA
>NW_014581241.1:0-305 GCF_000485595.1 Priapulus caudatus
GTCTATCGTCTATCTCCTCTACGTCGTATATGTCTATCGTCGATCTCCGCTACAGCGTATAATGTCTATCGTCTATCTCCTCTACATCGTCTCGCCTCTCTAAAATCTCTTGTCTCTCTGCTTGTCAATTGCCGTTTAGATATGCCGCGCCAAACCGGATTTAGCAGAACTACCTTGGCAAAACCAGACCCTGGCGGGGAGCAGCAAGCGATGCCCGCTCATAGGTGCGGCGCGTTGCGTCAACCACTCCCACGCGCCAAGACGCGATGCGCCCTGTTATCCTCTCAGTCAACGACAAGCGACCA
>NW_014581241.1:509-18022 GCF_000485595.1 Priapulus caudatus
GCCTTATGTCATACCGGCATGCCGGCAATACAGCTGGCATGCCCCCATACCACGCACGCACGCACGCCAATCGCTATCAGCAGCAGATCGGATTCAAATCTCCCTGTAGTGTCGTAGGTTTTAGGCTGTATCTTCGGATTGCGGGTGTCTACGAGGAAACGATTTGGTACGATGATGGGCGAATGTACTGTGTCCGATTTGAGCTCAAGTTGGATGAGTTAAGCGTAGTAAATCGTAGGTATTATAAGGCTAGTAAATGACGAATTTCCCTTGTTTATTGATGTCACACTCCTCCCTATTATACACTCCTGATATCATACATCTCTCCTTTTGACGGTTTGAGTCACCGTCACGCCGTACAATAAAATTCGAATACCATGCTAGCCACAACTACGAAAAATGCGCGCTGCTCGGCAATGCTCGAGCTGTTTTACTGTTAAATAAATTATTTCCGAACTCTTGGCTATGTATACAGTGATTAGGATGTAGCTTACCCTAGGTATCGTCGCCGTGTTAGTCTTCTTCTTCTTCTTCTGCTCCTCGACCTTGCTCTGCGCGGGCTTTGGAGGCTGTCGAGCTTGGAGGGCATGACAACATGGCTGCCGCTTTGTCCCTCCCTGTATTGTATTTCTTCCTGGTGCAAAAATCGGGTGCGAGAGCGTCGGGTCCGGAGATGACTGCCTCTCCATCTTCTTCCTCCCTCACTCTTCTTCTCTGTCTCTCCTTCTTCATTATCTGGGGGATCAGCGTAGCGTACGTAGCGAATGCGGAATCTTGTTCTCCTTCTTCGTCTTTTTCTTGTTCCTCTTCTTCTGGTTCCGGGGGATTAGCGTAGCGAATGCAGATCGTTGCATCCTCCACCAATTATGGTACTTGTGATTTTCAATGATGAGGTCCGTGCAGGATCTTGTAGTGTAGAGTTAACAAATAGTAAAGATGACGTGGTATAGACCAAATGGTATCGGCAATCGTGACTCAAATATCGACAATCATTGTGATCGATCATTGAGATCAAGAATCGACAGCGGCGTGTGACGAAGAATGGTGACGTTTGTGTGGAGCTAGCTTATATACTGCCCAGGCGAACTCGGATTAACTGATTTGGCAGGAAATTAAAACTAGATTTTTGGCGTGAAATAGCAAGCGATGCTGTCGCGCCCATTCCACGTCACAGCGCGTCACGTCATCTATTCTCAGTACCTGCTGATTTCGATATGCGTCCAGCTTGTCACCGCTATTGTCCCAACGCTCAAGAGGCCGTCACCATTTGTCACCGCTTATCACTGCTATTGTCTCAAACGATATAAGCGACTCATCAAGACGCGGTCACCGTTTGTCACCGCTTGTCAATTCAATACTGGCGTAAGGTGCAACGTGCCAAGCGTCGCATCCTGTCGCAACCGTTTGCTGAATACAATATAACCATTGATCATGAATTATGTGTATATCGATTATAACAAGAGCGTATTGAGTATGCTCTTGTGTACATCTCTGACACCTAATCAAACAATCGATTTATACTCATTTATATATTGGATAGCGTAATGGCATAACGTTCAATGGCCTGGACAATGATAACGGCGCCTGTCGTTGAAGTGAAACATGCATCTATACACATAAACTACTCACGTAAAACTGAAGAAATATCCACGAACATCATCACCTGCAAAAATCTGATGTGCGCTGTCGTTCACCATGGGTTGTTCCGCACCTTCACAGATACACGTGGCACCCTGTGCTAGTGGTAAATCCTCACAGCTTCTGTTGAGCGGGACTGGACTTAGCAGGCCCAGTTCCTCGCTGTTTACTTTTCCGTCTGTCATAATGGCAGGCAGAGCCGTCAGCAGGTAATGGAGATCCCTGTGTGAGACAAGTCGATGCTGGTTCGTCTCCAGAGCCTCTAGCATCGCTGGCCCGAGTATGCGTTGCACATGTTCAGGCACGACAAAGAACAGAAACGGGTTGTACTGCTCCACCGTCGCCTCGTATGAGTTGTACTTGCCGTAGTGGAGGCCGTGATCGGAGATGAGAATCGTAAGAGTTCTCGGCTGCCTCGCAGCAACCCGTAGGTAGCGAGTCAGGAAGGAGTCGGCTGTCTTGACCCGCACGTTGGAAGGTTCGTGAGCCACGTTAGTCATTGTCCACATCATGTGCGGGATATTGGCCGCAATGAGAGCTTCTTGGTAGCTCATCACATGCGTCATTTCGTAGTCCAAAAGGTCTCGACCGTTCAAGCAGACTGGTCGGAGGTTGAACGGCTTTGCGCCAGCGACTTGCATGATCTCGCATATAGCCATAGTGAACGTAGCGGCATCGATGTGTACAGACCTCAGTCTCTCTGCAAAGGTCGCGTTTCGTAGGCTCATGGTTTGTAGGTCTTGGATAATTCCCCAGCCACCGTGCCTACACATATCCTCAACGTACAGTATACGATGCCCAAGCTTGTGATACAATGAGAACAAGCTATCATACTGTACCGAATTCTTAGTTGGTGATATTTCGAACAGTGCCTGCAGGTTGGGACGCGTGTTCTTCCCATTAGCTTGATACACCTCATAGTCGAGTATTTTCACTTGGCCTTCAGAACGCAGTTCCTGAAGAGTTCGCACTGTTCGTGGCAATGAGCGAAAAAAGTGTGATCTTGATAATGCGTCCGCCATGATCACGGCAACATTGAAGCGCTGATTCTCAGAGGATTTGGTCGCGATGGAAACGTTTGGTAGACTCTGCAGTTGCGGTGGTAACAAAAGCAGCTGGTTGATAGTTTCGTTCGCAGTTCTCTTAAATTTAATAAAGCAGAATCCGTAGTGATTCTCTTCGTTTGAAGGTGCTATTACCTTTTCTATTCGCCGCTGAAGCTGTAACACGTTATCGAACATAGAGTACACAACCTTGCCGGCGTTATCCTCATACAGACCCAGTTCAACGGGTCCTGTATACTGTTGGCGATCACAAGTGACATTCGGTTGCAGGTCGGGGTTCTTTGTAATTATCTGACAAATAACGTGAGCTGTATTCTTTCTGCATGTTTCTGGTGGACGGCTGTAGTTCTTCTTGGTTATTAAACAGGATTCCGCGAAATGTGTAGTACGGACACAGGTAGCCAATTCTCGCGATGACTCTCGACGTTGCAGTCTAGGAATCTCACAATCAGTATACACACCGAGAGAACTACAAAAAAACGTAGAAAGAGTAGAGAAGCAGTACGCCACGACATAATAATCTATCTGGTAATATACAGATTTTGGTCTTGTCGGTCTTGTGTTAGTCTTGCAACAATGAAGTCACTATATGAATCTTGGCCAGGACACAGGACCATAAGCAGGTTTGCGCTAGAGAAAAAAGTGTGACTTCTATCTATACTATAATAATGCGGCTATAATCTTGTGTGTGTGTGTGTGTGTGTTTGTTTGATCTCGATGTTCTCCGTGATTTTTCACTCAATCGCGCTAACTGAAGATATATTCAGAATCACCACGTCTTGCAGATGGTTCTGGCTGAGACAAAAATTAAAAAAAACTAAAAAGTGAAAAAAAAATTGTAAAAGTAAAAATTCAATCATCGTTATTCAATCATCACGTACGTGGGAATTATTTCGCGGTTCTTGGCCGCCGCCGTAGCGTAGTCGGTAGGAGCTCGGTTAGGGGAAAAAAATTCTCCTTTACTTTTTTACTCTTTAGTATCTACTTCTGCCACTTCAGCGTTAATTTCAAAATGTAAAAAATAAATTTTACTACATTTATTACAAAAACTTTAAAAAGTTAAAAATTGAAAAAAATTACTATTTTTTTACTATTATTATTATTATTTATTATTATTTTCATGTTCTTTATATTATTTATATTATTTTTTGTTGTTTGGGATTAGATGGGATGGGATGGGATGGGGTCGACTGCAATGGGATCGGATCGGATCCCATGAGATGGCATAGGATGGGATGAAATGGGATGGGATATAAGACGATGGAATAGGATGGGATGGCATGGGTGGCATGGGGTGGCATGGGATAGGATGAGATGGATGGATGGGCCATGACATGGCATGGCATGGCATGACATGCGATGGATGGATGGATGGATGGATGCATGCATAGATGGATAGATACATAGATAGATAGATAGAATAGATAGATAGATAGATAGATAGATAGATAGATTGGCGGTACCTTTTCAACCAAGTGGTCACCACCTGAGGCACTTTCCCCCTGCTCACTTATAGAATTGCGCTCTTTGTTTCTTCCCAAAATGTTTTGTGTTTCTGTTTTTCTTTTCAGTTGCATAAAGTTTATATTTATAGGGCACGATTTGTCGTTGTACGGGTATTAGTGCTAGTATATAAAAGTGTGTTCAGCCGAATTAGTGTGTTCGCACATAACTAGAGAACTCCGCCACCCTAGAGGAAAACTAAAAATATTTTCAGAATCAGCACGTCTAGGAGAAACAAAAATTTAAAAAAGTTATAAAGTTAAACATTCATAAAAATTCTATTCATCAATAGATGGCGGTCACGTACGTACACACAACATCACGTCTAAATCCATGGTGTAAAAACGTAATGGCGCAGTGGCATCATGACTAGAACATCCGAATGCTACACCGTGATTCCGGGTTCGAGTACCAGCTGGGTAACATATTTTCCCCGTTTTTCTGTTTTTTCCCTTTACCTACTTCTTTAGTATGTATTATTATTTATTTATTTTTTATTTATTAATTTATTATATTTATCCTATTTTTCATTTATTAATTATTTTTATTTTTAATGTCTTTTATTTATTTTTTATTATTTTTTACTGTTTGGGATGGGATGGGATGGAATGGGATGGATGGCATGGCGATGGCATGGCGATGGCATGCGATGGGATGGGATGGATGGGATGGGATGTGGTGCGATGGGATGGGATGGGATGGGATGGCATGGCATGGCAGTGGCCATGGCATGGGATGGCATGGCATTGGCATGGATGGCATGGCATGGCATGGCATGGCATGGAATGCGATGAGATGGGAGTGGACTAGGATGCGGTGCGGATGGGATGGGATGGATGGCATGGAATGGGATGGATAGATGGATGGATGCATGGATGATGCATGGATAGATAGATAGTTAGATTTTTTGGGCGGGGTATTTTCCTTTCAACCAAGGCGGTCACCGCTGAGTAACGCCACTGGTTTCTCCGGGCAACGCGGTATCCGCTAGTTTAAAAATAGAATTTGATAAACACGGCTAATTAAAGAGGTTCTCCGCTCATGCATACGTACATACTCGTCACATTTCGATGCTACAGGACATTAGATATTCGTGATTTAAATGATCCANAGGCTTTGCAGTAATTGAATCTATTTGTAAACAATTTAACGCTACTAAAGTTTCTAAATTATATATATAAACCTATATAAAATTCCTTGTACACACCTTGTAATCCATAATTTTTTCTTTGTTAATCCGGTGCTAATATATGTTGAAGTGAAATACAAAACCCGCTTAATACAATAATTTTTCTTTGGCCCGTCGGTTTTCTACTGGGGTTTGCCTGTAATAATGATTCTTGAAAAAATGTATAGGCAAACGCTTCGTAGTAATGGTTTATATCCTCCGCACGTAGTGTAGTGGAACGTATTGTTTTCGCGCCGTTTGTGTGTGTGTGTGNTTTTAAATCTAGACCGTATTTCCCAATACGGCAAATACGCTCTGAATCCGCCCTGCGCATAGAAGTTATGCAGAAACAAACAGAACGACACTACTCAAATTATTATATAGATACTTTATAGTACTTGCCTATTTCGCTTGAGAGATACATTCCAAATGTGTCCAAATTTGTGAAGTTGATGAGGATAGTAAATTGAAGAGCGTCTAAATTGGTACAAACACATTAATATTATAAATGTGAGCAGTATTATAATGAAAGTGCGTGACACTACTTTATTCCTAACACTGTTTGCCATGATGAGGTTTAGCGAATGGCAAAAATTTTGTCTGAGCATGTGCCTAGCCAAATTTTGTCTGAGTACGCGGCACGCGGCACGCGCACGCGCACGCGCACGCGTACGTGCACACGCACGCACGTACGCACGCTCGCACATGTACGTGCACACGCACGCACACACGCACGCACACACGTACGCACGCACGCACGCAGACACACACACGAGAGAATCAAGGGAGTGAGCGTGAGCGAGAGCGAAACAGAGGGAGAGAGAGTGGAGAGGCGAGTGAAAGATAAATAAGATAGACAGAGAGAACAGACTCGCAGAGTACGCTTATAAGCGACAGAATACACGCACGAAACAAGCGCAGCACAACGCAGAAATCAACAGAATCATAGTACTTATATTACGCGTCTATACAATTAGAGTATAGTATGATATACGGCCGCTGTAGACTGCTCGCACATTGCACGGAGTACACAACACCTATATCAAGATGGGTATGCACGCGCGCGCAGCAACAGTGTGTGTTTGTGTTTACTGTGTGTGTGCTTTTGATTTGATATATATATACCTAATATATATACCTACAATAAATGACAAAAATAATATCATTGTAGTGGAACAAAGGAGGGTATGATCCTATGATATGTGTATATAATTAAAATGTAGCAGTCAACAACTAGGTAGGCCAAAAAACTTTCACAGAGCCAATGTATAATTACTGATACATACTAAAAAATAGATTATTTTAGCCATATACTAAATATATATATAAGTCTGGATGCTTGGGTTTACACTCGCGGTAGAGTCTCAATGCATTAGGTTGCAGAGTCGTAATAGTAATTGTTATATAGTCTGAATAATAACCGCATCCCAATTAAAGACAAGACCATCGGTAGACGGTTTTATGCCATATTACTATCACCTTATAGTATATATTACGCCGCTTAGCGAGCGATCATTCAGACAACCTTAAAGAATAATAAATGAAGACGGGAAATACCTATGTAAAGTGAATATGCCAATCAACCTACTATATAACTCAGTGAATGCGAAGCTCAGCGTTAGGATGTATACAAGGGTTTTGAGAGTATTCACAATTAAAGTTGTCGTTAGGGTAGGCGCGCTCAGGCTTGAGTGAACACCTGCGTGAAGAACAGGCTAAAAAGGTGATGTCCTTGCTGTCTGAATTATATCTACAAACTACAATATATAGAGAAGCGATGATATATACATGATTACTACCCTTCTAGCTATAACGGATAATGCTGCGAGACGGACAATGTTGTAACCGGCAGCCGCAGCGGTGCTTGTGCTGTTAATAGCAATTTATAACATGCGCACGGCACGCCGTCCGAAACTATAATTAAAAATGAGCACTCTTTCGTAAACTATATCATGGCAATCATATCGCAACGTTGGCGCCCAACGTCATGCAGCAAAAGCGCAACCCATTTGAACGGTGACCGCATGCAACCCCGCATTCGCCAACGTTGCGCCAAAACGTCCATGCAGCGCCAAGCCCATTTGCCAACCGTGACATGGCCCGACCATAACGTCAGATCGTTGGCCCAACAGTCACTCGCGCACCAACTCTTTTGGCCTAATACGTGACCATGGCCAACCATAACGCCAACGTTGGCCCAACGTCATGCAGCCAATCGCACCTTTGCCCCACGCATGACATCGCCAACCATACACCGAACGTCTGGCCTAACGTCATGCCGAGCCCGACACCGTTTGCCACGCTTACCCGCGCCAGCCAACCATGGTCGCGCAAACGTTGGCACTGGCTCAACCCGTCAATGCACGCCAACAATTACTGCCCCAACGCGTGACAACATACTGCAGTCGCGGCGTCCGAGAGCCAGAGACCGGCAAGTATGAGATTGGCTGCCAACGTCAATGGCCGAGCGCCATACCAATCTGCGCGGCGACAGTGACGCAAGCCGACCGCCATGATGACCAGACATGGCGCACATCAACATCATGCACGGGGGCCCCAAACCTTGCAACAACCTGTCCGACGCATCGCCCAACGGGACTAACACCCCCAACGCTTGGCCGAGACGTCATATCCAGGCCAAACACAGTCGCCAATGCAGTAGCATACATGCCACCATCATCCCAACAGACGTTGGCCCCAACGTCATGCCGGCAACCCAATCCATTTGCCACCCAGCCATCATCAGTGTCACGACATGAATTTTAGACGGCCACACGTTGGGCCAACGTTATGTAACCAACTCACGGGGCAACTAGCAAATCAATGAACAGAGCGTCTCGTGCCAACCAATGAAGACGTCATGCAGCCAACACTTTCCCGGCAACTAGGCATCATGCCAACCAATACGCGCAACCGTTGGCCGCAACCGTGCATGGCCCCAACGACTTGCCATACCGGTGGCGCACGGACATTCAGCCAACACATACGCCAACGTTTGCCCCTGCCAACGTCACATATTTGCCCAAGTTCACACTGCCAACTTGGCATTGACGGCAGTGCCAACGTTGGCCAGCATACGTTTGGCTCACGTCACGTTGGCAAGCCAACGCATATTGCAACGCGTGACCCGTGCCAACCAACATGCCAACGTTGGCAAACGTAAGCATGCATATCGATGAACTTAGTCGCCTTCGCTCCGTCGCAGGCAGGAGGCAAGGACGTAAAAGAGGCTATTGAAAAGAGTGTACCCAACAGAGCTACTCGTTGACGGACTAACTGAGGGCGAAAAAAGTAAAACAACAGCCTTTGTTATTAAACGACATATGTAGCGTTTAGTACTTGCATGTATACATTTGAAAACTACATGTACCAACGAATGCAATTATAGTGATATTATACATTTAATGAGTAAAATGTGTTTTTAAATTTTTCAACAAATACACCAGAAAACTTTTTTCCTCAGTTCTACGCGTCAACCGGTAACGCAGTACGTATAGCTTCTAGTACATAGAGGGTTCCGCGATCTTGGTCATAAAAATAGCAATAATTACCTGACCAATGCCGGCGTGCGCCGGCGCATACCCAAGTTACAAATAGAAGGCGAACACGCGTCGGCGTGTAATGTGCCAAGCTCTGCACATGCGGCCCAGACGATTTTACATTGGCTATAGTGTTATTATTGCAATAGATATTAGAAGTAAGAGATCCGCCGATTTACCAGACAGGTTTTATCAGCGTAGGGTTTTAAGGTGCTGGCAAGTTCAATGAGGCTGCACAAGCAGTCGCAGATTCGCGCTTGAGCAGCAATCGGAAAGATTGCAGCGCAACACATATATGTCAACTAGGACTTTGAGTTTTGTTTAGCATCGTGAGAGATTCAGGAAATTTTGCAGCCAGATTTTAGCCAGCATCTAGCCTCTAAGCTGATCCCATGCGCAGCTTTTTATAATAGCTAAGTGTATGCACGGTTTGTTCGAACTGTCTGTAGTTGTACGTAGTATTGATAAGTATTGATTCACTAGACAGACGTAGGGCGAAAGCACGCTATCCTGCGAGAAAATGCGTGCATTGGAAAATCGAAGCACCGCGTACGCAGAATGGAGGCGAAGAACCAGCCAACTTTGTGCCCGATCACGTACTTTATTTGGATACTACCCCTAACATTCTAGCCGAAGAATCATTTTATACTCTCACGGACTTTCAGAACGCACAAAAGCCTGCATGCACGATCGAACTGTTCTGCGGTTGGGTGTATCAGTCTAACAGCCTATCATGTGAACAGTGAGAGTCCACTACAGCGTTATCCCGAGGCACGTGTTCTATGCCACTAACCAGTCTCCTATTATAGCATCTCTCTATCCAATGCATGGGTGCACGATGAGAGAATTATTGGGACAGGCATGCAATGTCAAAGCAGCCAGCTGTAATGCTGTAAATCGCGTTGGCCTGGTGGCATCGAATTCTGTTCAGCGGATAGTTGCCGCTATCGGTGGCTATTCTTCATGTCAGTAGTATCGGCCTGTAGCCCCGGCGTATTTGGTCGCTCGCCCAAGAAACTGGAAGCTTCGCTAAAGTTGCGGCATGCGGGCAGGCGCTCTTGTTTTGCAAGAGAGCACGACACGGCGCATGCGCGAATATGCGCAGTAGTCTACACGAAGGGCGTCCATACGCCGGTAAATGGGACAAGGGCATGTGTTTGTAGAAAGTTTATTATGATTGTACTTTATTAACAGGGGGGGGGGGGGTGCCGTCAGCCCGCGTATTTGGAAAGCGCATCGCCCGAAACTGGAGCGCTCATAAAGCTTACTGTCCTGATAATGTAATAATAATGTTATATAAATGTGAGGAGCGAGGAGGAGGAGGAGGAGGACGGGGAGAAGGTGTTGGAGTAAGGAGGGAGGGGGAGGAGGCATGGAGGAGGAGGAGAAGGAGGAAGAAGGTGCTTGAGGAGGGAGAGGAGGGGAGGAGGGCAGGAGGAGGAGGAGGCAGGGAAGGTGTTGGAGTAAAGGAAGGGGAGGAGAGAGGAGAAGGAGGAGGAGGAGTAGGGGGAGGTGAGGAGGAGGAGGAGGAGAAGTGTTGGAGGAAGGAGGAGGAGGAAAGAGGAGGGAGCGCAAAGGTAGGAGGAGGAGTAGGGGAAGGTGAGGGGGAGGAGGAGCGTGTTGGAGTCATGGAAAAGGAGGAGGAGAGGTGTTTAGTAGGAACTTCTCACCTGCCTCCTCCTGCTTCCTGCCTGCCTCCTCCATACTCCAACACTTCTACCTCCTCCTCCTCATCCTCTCCTCGCCTACTCAATATCACCTCCTCCTTTCTCCTGCCCTCCCCCGCTCCTGGCTCCTCCTGGCCTCCTTCCAACGTATAATACTTCCTACTCAAACACCTTCGCGTCGAGCGTCCAGTTTCAGGCGATGCGTCAAATACGCCGTACGAGCGGCCAACTGCACGCGCGTATTTGCGACGGCTCGCACGAAACTGAACGCTCATAAATCTACTGATAAATCGTTAATAATAAGTTAATTAATAATGTGAAGAGGATGAGGAGGAGGAGGAGGAGGAGGAGAGGAGAAGGAGGTGGACGAGGATGGAGAGGGGGAGGAGGAGAAGGGTGTTGGAGTTAGGGAGGAGGAGGAGCGGCGCGGATAGGAGAGGAGAAAGAGTGCTTGACGTAGGGAGGGGAGAGAAGGAGGAGGAGGAGGAAGAGGAGGGTAAAGCTGGGAAGGAGGAGAGGTGTTGAGTAGGGAGGTTTTAAATGAGCAAAGGAGATAAGGGAGAATCAGGAGGATAGGAGTAAGGGGGGAAGGTGAACAGGTAGGAGGAGGAGGTTTTGAGTATAGAAGAGGAGGAGGAGGAAGGGTGTTGGAGTAAGAAACGCTTCTCCTCCTCGCTCCCCCTGCGCCCTCCTCCTCCTCCTCCCGTAAACATTCACAACACACTCCTCCTCTCCTGCCCTACATGCCATTCTCAAACACCTGCCTTCCTTCTCCTTCGATTGCCGTCCCTTCCTCTTTCCTCCTCGCTCCTCTCTCTCGCTAGCCATCCTGCCCTCCCCGAACTCCTGCTTATCCTACTTCAATACCTTCAGCGTCCGAAGGCCGTACCAGATATTGCAGCGAGCGTCAAATACAGGGACCGGTACCGCGGCGTATTTGGAGCGCTCGAGTATTTGGACGGCTCGCGGTTGCCTATGGTAGTAGGGCTTAAGTAGTTTGTAGTAGGGGGTGTTATGAGTAGGGGAGCGCGGATGAGGAGGAAGGGAGGGGAGGTGTTTGAGTGGGAAGGAGGAGGAGAAAGGTGTTTGAGTAGGAGGAGAGGAGCCAGGAGGAGGAGAAGGTATTGGACTGCGGGAGAAGAAGGGGGGGAGGAGCGAGGAGGAGGAGGAGGAAGAGGAGGAGAAGGAGAGGAGGAGGAGGAGGACGCGGGAGGAGGAGGAGGAGGAGGTGTTGGAGTAAGGAAACGCTTTCCTGCTCCAGCTCCTCTGCTCGCTCCTCCTCCTCCTTCTCCTACTCCAACACCTTCTCCTTCTCCTGGCCTCCCTCACTGCGCTCCCTCTCCTCGCTCCTCGCCTCCTCCTTCCTCCTCTTTTCTTCCATCCTGCGCGCTCGCTTCGCTCGCTCCCCTACTCGCAACACGCGTCTCCTCCTCCTCCTCCTCTCCTCTCTCTCCTCCTCCTCCTCCGTTCTTCCTCCCCTACTCAAGCACTTCTCCTGCCTCCTCCTCCTCTTCCTCCGTCGCTCCTTCACTACTCGCAAACACCTTCTCCTTCTGCCTTCCTACTCAACACTCCCCTCACCTGCTTCTCCCTCCTTCTCCTCTCTATCAACACCCCCTCTACACAAACCTAACCCTACTACATGGCCTACGGACGTCGCAATACTGCGAGCGTTCGCACAATACGCCTGGTATAATCGCGTATTTGGAACGCTCGCTGAAACTGGACGCTCGACGACTGAAGGTGTTTGAGTCGGAGGAGGGGTGGAGGAGGAGGAGAGAGAAAGAGAGGGGAGGAGAGAGGAGAAGGAGGAGGTAGTTTGAGTATGGGAGGAAAGGGATAAACAAAAGGTAGGAGGAGGAGGAGGAGGGGTAGGAGGAGGGAGAAGCGCGCAGGAGGAGGTAATTGGAGTAAGGGACGACGAGGAGGAGGAGGGGCAGGAGGAGGGAGGAAAGAGATAAGGTTCCTACTCCTATACAGTCAATCCTCCCCCTCTCGCCTGCATCTATACTCAAACACCAATCCTCCTACCTCCCTCACCTTCTATCATCATACTTTACTGCTTCACTCTCCTTCTCCACACCTCACTCTCTCTCCGTTCCTTCCTCCTCTCAACATCCTCGGCTATCTCACTACGTACCCTTAACCAACAAACCTTTTCCTCCTCGCTCGCCTGCCTCTTCCTCCTCCTCCTCCATCCCCCTTCTCCTCCGCTATCAACCGCACCTTCTCCGGAATTGAACTGCTGGCACTCTGCCTCCTCCTCCTCCTCGCTCCCTTCCCCTACCCTCCAACACACCTTCTCCTCCTGTCCCCCCTCCTCCTCTCGCTCTCCTCCCTCCTCCTCCTCCTCCTCGGACCGCATAGTTCTGGAACATTATTCACATTATTATTAACAATTATCAGGAGTAGAGTTTATGAGCGTAGGGATCCAAGTGTCACGTGGGGTACGTTCCACATACGCGCGGAGACGCTCACCAGCCAACCTATCTTTGGCTAGCACTGAAGTAGTTAACTAGGGCGTGTGGGAACCCTGTCCCACGGCCGGGTCAGGCAGCTCTGAAGCGAGTAAGCGCCGAGGCGTTGTGTAGATAGAACGCACTTGACATAATGCTAATGTACCAGGGTACTTTTGACGCTCCCCGAAGTAATTTGTCGGCCCATCCCGAAGGCATGTACGTAGGGTTAAAAAGGGCTTTGTGTACTGGGGGTGGTTTGGGTGAAAGGGGAGGGAAAGGAGGGCGGAGAAAAGGAGGAGGAAGGAGGGGCGGTTGTTATTGAGTACGCAAAGGAGAGAAAAAATCAGGAGAAGTGTGATTGTGAAGTAGGGAGGAAGGAGAGGAGGAGGGAGGGAGGAGGGAGGGGGAGGTGCCTTGCAGTAGGGGAGGAGGACGGAGAGGCAGGAGGAGAAAGAGGAGGCAGGAGGAGGAAAGGAGAAGAGGAGGGGAAGGAGGAGAAGGAGGAGGTGTTTTGAGTAGGGAGGAGGAGGGAGGAAGAGAAGGAGTGCAAGGAGGAAGGAGGTAGGAGAGAAGGTGTTGGAGTGAGGTTTCAGCGCGAGAGCGAGGAGGAGGGGCAGAGTGACACAGGAGGAGGAGCGCCAAAGAAATGGTGAGACAGGTTCCTTTATGGTCTTTTCCCCAATACACTCCTCTCTTGATCTTCCATACTCAGCACAAGAGAAAGACGCACTCCCTAGCGCCGCCCGAGCAGCCTCCTCCTCCTACTCCTCTCCCATCTTCGCCTCCTCCTCCCTACCAACAACAATTACCCGCCCGACCCTACGCTCATTTCTATGAAAATATTAGGCATACGTGCGGTAGTGAAAAGGGTTGTGGGAACTCGCGACAACTGCGACTCTGTCGGACTCTACTAATCCACGTGTGCTACTTTGTGCATGCACTCACTACCGGCTCGCCTCCTGCCTGCCCTCCTCCTCGCTCCTTCTGGCGCACTCCGCAAGCATTATAAAGCTTACTATTAACATTAATCAGGAAGTAAGAGTTATGAGCGTCCAGTTTCGGGCGAAGCGTCAAAATGGTCTCAAATACGATGTGTTGCGCCGAGGAGCGTGCTCACGGTTGGCATACCGCGGCGCCCCGGCCGTAAATTGGACGCTGCGGTAGACTACTGTGTTGCCAAGGTCGAGAGCCTTGAATTTGTGCGCATGCGCTAGGGTGTGCTCGCTTCAACTTGCAAAACGCGAAGAGGCGCCTGAGAACGCGCCATATGCGCATTAAGGAGACTAGTTCCAGTTTCGGTACGACTGGCGTCTAACTCGCGCTAAAATAACTTACGCCGGTAACGCTACGTGGTCAAGAGAAATCACGGACCCCCGGTAACTCAAGGACAGCTGTGCCCTACATGGATGCCGTTGCATGTCCAGATGTGTAGCGGTCGTGCGCCGTTCGTGGCCTAGTAGTAGTAGTGATCAAGTTTGCTATTTATTAAGCTGCGGTCGAGTTGTTATCATTTGAGTGTGATGTTATAGCGCGTGCCAAAGAGGAGTTGCCTGTGACACAAGAGGACACCCCGTTAGTCATATTTGACTGGCAAATTTGTAACGGAATTAATGACTCGGTCTAATAAAAGACCCATCGAGCCAAGGCGTAAAAGAGAGTAGTAGAAAACATGTAAGAATCATAAAATTATGGGTAAGTGATAATTAAAGCACATATCGTGGGTTTTATTATAGGGATTGCTTTGAATTGGTTATGTATTGACAATGCCTCGCGCAAGCGCTCGAATCTGTGTCGCGCCTCGGTCTCGCTCGCTACACTTACCCCTGTTGCCAGATCGATTGTGTGATTTCGCTTACAAACAAGTGCACAGTTGAAGCGCCCACCACATACAGCTTCATATGCTAAGTCACTTTCTATGACAAGTAAGTATACGACGAATGTGCTTTAATGCTAAAGCACAAAAAAACTGTGTGTCGACTATCTGTCCATATTGTACTCGTATATAATGTAGTGTATGGACTATGTATAATAAATTTCATGTAATGGTATGTTCATCTGGTATGGTTACAGTATTATGGGGTATGTATGTATTGTATGTATGTAATGTATGCAGCTGTGTAGTGGGTATGCATGAGCGGTATGTATGATATGTATAGTTATATAGGTTTAAAAATTGATTAAGTGATCAAGGATTATTTATGTAAGTGATCAGTGTATGCTATGTAATGTATGTGATGATATGTATGTATGTATGTAATGGTATGTATGTATGTTGTATGTATGTATGTATGTATGTATGTTGTATGTATGTATGTAATGTATGTATGTATGGATGATGTATGTATGTATGTATGTATGTAGCTATGTATGTATGTCTGTATGTATGTAATGTATGTTGTATGTATGTATGTATGATATGTATGTATGATATGTATGTATGTATGTATGTATGTATGTAATGTATGTATTAGTATGGTATGTATGTTATGTATGTATGTATGTATGTATGTATGTATGTAATGTATGTATGTATGTATGTATGTACTGTATGTATGTATGTAGTGTATGTATGTATGATCGTATGTATGTTTATGTATGTAGTATGTATGTATGTATTGTATGTATGTAATGTATGTATGTATGTATGGTATGTTATGTATGTATGTATGTTATGTATGGTATTTGTATGTATGTATGTAGATGTATGTAATGTATGTATGCGTATGTATAGTATGTATGTATGTAATGTATGTATGTATGTATGTATGTATGTAATGTATGTATGTATGTAATGTATGTATGTATGTAATGTATGTATGTAAGTATGTATTATGTATGTATGTATGTATGTATGTATGTATGTATGTATGTAATGTATGTATGGGGTATGTATGAGTATGTGTATGATGTATGTATGGTATGTATGTATGTATGTATGTATGTATGTTGCTATGTATGCTAATGTATGCTATGTATGTATGTATGTATGTATGTATGTAATGTATGTCATGTATGTATGTATGCTATGTATGTATAGTATGTTATGTAGTATGTATGTAATGATGTATGTATGTATGTATGTCTGTATGGGTTGTTGTATGTATGTTGTATGTATGTATGTATGTCTGTATGATATGTATGTATGTAATGTATGTAATGTAAGTGTATGTATGTAGTATGATAATGTATGTATGTATGTATGTATGTATGTATGTATGTAATGTCTGTATGTAATGTATGTATGTATGTATGTATGTATGTATGTATGTATGATATGTATGTATGTATGTATGTATGTATGTAGTATGTATGTAGTATGTATGTATGTATGTATGTAATGTATGTATTTGTATGTATGTACTGTATGATATGTATGTATGCCTATGTATGTATGATGTATCGTATGTATGTATGTAATGTATGTATGTAGGTATGTATGTAGTATTATGTATGTTAGTATGTATGTATGTATTGTATGTATGTTATGTTATGTTATGTATGTATGTGATGTATGTATGTATGTTATGTAATGTATGTATGTATGTATGTAGTAGTGTTATGTGTATGTATTGTATGTATGTATTGTATTGTATGGTATGTATGAATGTATGCTATGTATGTATGTATGTATGTATTATGTGTATGTATGTATTATGTATGTATGTATGTATGTATGGTATTGTAATGCTATGTATGTATGTATGTATGTGTATGTAGTATGTAATGTATGTTGTATTGGTATGTTGTTATGTATGTATGTAATGTATGTATTGTATTATGGTATTATGTATGTTATGTATCGTAATGTATGTAATGTATGATGTATGTATGTATTGTATGTATGTATGTATGTATGTATGATGTATGTATGTATGTATGGTATGTTATTGTATGTATGCTATGTATGCTTGTATGTATTTGTATGATGTATGTATGTATGTATGTATGTACTGTATGGTTGTGATGTTGGTATTAGTATGTATGTATGTATGTAATGTATTGTTATGTTTATGTGTATGTATGTATGTATGTATGTATTGTATGTATGTATTGTAGTATGTATGTATGTATGTAATGTATGTATGTATGTATGTATGTAATGTATGTATGCTATGTATGTATGTATGTATGTATGTATGTATGTATGGTATGTATTTAATCGTATGTAAAATGTATGTATGTATGTATGTATTGTATGTATGGTATGTATGTATGTATGCTATGTATGTATGTATGTAAGGGGGGGGGGGGGGGGGGGGTATGTATGTATGTTATGTTTGTATGTATGATATGTATGTCATGTATGTATGTAGATGTATGTATTGTATGGTATGTATGTATGTATGTATGATTGTATGTATGTATGTATGTATGATATGTATGTATTTATGTACGTGGCGTGCGAGTGCGTGCGTGGCGTAGCCGTGCGTGGCCGTAACTGTGTGTGTTTGTGTTGTTGTGTGTGTTGTGTGTGT
>NW_014581242.1:0-9682 GCF_000485595.1 Priapulus caudatus
TTATGCAATGTTGACGAATGCTAGAGTAACTGGCACACTTGTGTAGTTAATAAGTAACTATAAGGTAATGGATTTCAATTAGACATTTCTTAGTAACCAGCAGTGATATTGGACAAACTAATACGCGTTTGGCGCGTATTAGTTTGTCCAATATCACTGCTGGTTACGTTACAAACAAGACTTGAAATCGGTTGTTGATATGTATCAACGTATCATTTACGTGCCGTAAATGTCATCCAGGAGTCAAGCGATGACGTAAACATTTGTGCGGCCCGTAGGTTTTGGACGCCGGATGAAACGGAGGTGTCAGCGGTGTAACCACGGCCATGGACTAAACATGGGAATAGAGTAAAACACACGTACTAATCACGGACGCACGTGGACAGCCCTGACAAAAAGTTTCTTATCACGAGCGTCCATGTTTACGAAATCACTGATGATAGCATTGCGTACGGCCGAGCATGCGTGCGAAAATGTCCTGTGCACTATAAATCTGTATCACACCCGCTTCGCCGGCAGCGGTTTGAAACTGTAAACAACTTGATGTGAACTTGATTTGAACTGTGATTTTTGGACTGATTACCTTATAGCCAAATGTACTTATTAACTACATTATTAACTACACAAGGTGCCAGTTACTGTAGCATTCGTCAACTTTGCATAATCAGTGGGCCTATTATGCCTTTAAGTGTGTAAGAAGACGATCAACACAAAAGCATACGCTACAAAATATGTGAGCTTCTGAGTGATTACATAGCCCAGACGTGTCGCCTCTAATGACATCAGCGCCACCTATTACCCAGTAATAACTGTAATACCGTGAGACACTTACATAGTGGGACATTAATGTACTAAGT
Organism: Priapulus caudatus; assembly: GCF_000485595.1. NCBI lineage: Eukaryota > Metazoa > Priapulida > Priapulimorpha > Priapulimorphida > Priapulidae > Priapulus > Priapulus caudatus. Next base: position 858 of record NW_014581242.1, read on the forward strand.
GACTACCAGTACCATACCGGGAGAACACTACAGCACTGCGGAGCTCGGTTCAAGGATTCATGCAAGGGTTCCGTGATGTCCGAAGGAGGGAAGGATGCTACGACGGGTAAGTCATAATAATTCTTAATGCTGTACTTAATTTAAATACTGCAGGTCGTACTGTAGTGGCCCTAGGGGTAGCCATAGCCGCTACCTGAAATGAATGAGGACCCGCGCGATATTTCAGCCGCTTGTAGAGCTATACAATAATTTAACCCAACAAGAGTAGGGTTACAACGCGAGCCTATTCTTTTCTTTAAAGGAGCCCTAGCTCGAGCAGGCTCTACGACTGTTACACGTCGTAGGCCAACCTACCTCTCGTTGGCTAAGGATCCACTGAGTGATACACCCATGTAGGGCAGTTTTATGGTGCATTTTTTGAGACTAGAACTTCCAAACTGGGTTTATTTTAAACACGAACTTTTCTCCGCTATCCTGGGTCTTACAATGTATCACAATACTCTGTATTAAACTAATATAACCTGTTACAAAATTTTGAAGTGACGAGTGGCGATATTTCGAGCGCCATTTTTGTTGACGTACGCATTCCCAATGCGTATATCGTTCGGCTAACTTCGGCTCCAAGATCGAATGCATCATGGGATGCCTGCTGTCAGTCATGATGTCACCAGAGCCAGCATGTCAGCAGATGTCAGGCAACACAGGAGCCGAAGTTAGCCGAATGCTATGCTCATTAGGAATGCGTACATCACAGGTCAACAGAAATGGCACTCGAAATATCGCCGCTCGTCACTTCAAATTTTTTTAACCCTAACAGGTTATATTAGTTTTTAATACAGAGTATTGTGATACATAGTAAGTCCCAGGATAGCGGAGAAAGGTTTGTGTTTAGAATAAACCCTGTTTGGAAGTTCTAGTCTCTAAAAACGCACCATAAAACTGCCCTGAGTGAATTACTCGGGGGCTCCTCCAAAGAAAATAATAGGCTCACGTTGTAACCCTACTCTTGTTGGGTTACATTATTGTATCTAACTTCTAAGCCGCTTCCTTCACAGGCACTAGGAGCGTTTCAATAAAATATAATGCTAAATAATACGAAATTTATTTACTACCAAAGTCTTAATGTTTTTTCTACTCTCTTTCTCCTATTATTGCCGACAATTTCCTGTAAATGCCGTGCAAATGCTTCTCTGCAACACACATGTATACTGCATGCACGCTGCCGCTCGCTGACACATAAATATAGAGCAGGTAGGAAAGTGAGATGCCAAAATTTGCTCGACGCTTGCTTGATTTCACACGATTACAAAACAAATATTCAACCATTCTACTCCATGTTTGTTTCTATTTGAAGGCCAGTGTTCACTTGTTATAACAACATACTGTCTGTGTTCGTAACCGAGCTGTGTCACGCGAAATCACACAATTCTCGCGTTCGCTGTCGTTGCCGAGTAAATCTAAATGGCTGTAAGTACAGGGCTATAGGCGGCGCACTGCATTTTGGGAAACTACCACGCTGCTTTCCAACTCCCGTGTTAGCTCTGAAGAGTATATCAAAATTATAGTATAGTGCATAAAAATCCAAAGTGTCTATGGTTTGCATAATAAAACGAAGAGACTTAAAGGCCCGCTTATGTCGGCCTTACGACCTAGTTGCCGGCAAGATTTGAATATCGTACGTCAAAAACCGGCCAGATCGCCGATAAATCATCGGCGACCAAACTCGACATGAGTTCTCTTTGATCGAAAATATGGTCGCCGACTGCGATCGCAGGAATAGAACATGTTCTATTTCTATGCGGCTGTCGGTGACAAATCGTGAGTAGCAGCCACATTTCGAGGCACATGATTATCAAAAGTGACGTGATTAATAAAATGGCAGCCTACACAGCACTCGTCAGCAGTTTACAAGGAGGGATTATTGCACAAACCCTTTCTCAAATATATAATAAGTTTTGCCGTATATGCACATAAAAAAAATTTCTGCAGCATGATTATAACAATGTTCAGAAAATAGAGGATAGATTTATGAAGTTACATGATGTTTACTGGTAAGCGCATTTTGTTGGTCACGTACGTATGGTCACGTACGTATCACGTATGTCACGTACTGAAAAAGTATATTGTTATAGTTCGAAAAGGTTCATAATTATGTATATTAATATAATACAATTTTATTCTGTGATACATTTGCCAAAGCTTGTAAGGTTTTTGTATTTGAAAAAGTTATGATAAATATAAATTTTCAACACTAGAAAAACCGTTCACATCTCAGTTGCTTCGCATAATAACTTTTTTACGTGATGCTTTCCAAAATAATTTTCACTGTACATATTAACAAATTACGCTTTTCATACATGGCATAAATACACCATAATTATAATAGACAATTGACCACAAACAACGTAACGCACACGTATCCATGCAACAATTTGTTACTAACACCTGCCGCATAGTCTGGGAGCTGGGCGTCCGGTTACGCGTAGCCACTCTGTGAAACATTTTATCTGGGGCAACGGTTGATTTTACCAAATTAGGCGAAATGTACACGAATTATGGAGTGCCTAACACCGGCTGCAGTTGGGCATCAATGTAATAGCAATGATAAATAATTTTACATCACCTTCATCGCATGTCGTGACAAGTGCGAACAATCGCCTTCAGCCTCCATCTCTGGAAGCCTTGCGATTACAACATTTGTGGCAACACAGCCACAGTCGTAAATATCTTGCATGTTGTGCTGGGGGAATAAGACAAGCAGCCTCCAGATCTGTCTATGACCCTGAAATCTCGATTTCATTAGACCAAAGCATCGCTCAATATTGACTCGTGCGTGATTGAGCCTATAAAATAGACGTAAAAATAAGTGCACACATTGCATTTGTTCACACATGCATCTGGGCAAGTGAAAGTCTATGTCGCGACACCCACTGTTACCATTACAGATTTATTCAGCGGGGCAGGACGTACATCCATGGCCGGGGCGGCATTGATTGACGTACATGTAGGAGGTAGGCATCGCTGGGATGAGAGGACGACAGCAAAATTCCTGGGATTGAGGGAAAAGCTGCAATCGGGAATGACACACAATGAGCGTGCCGCACGCAAAAATAAACATTGTATGAATTTCATTACCACTTCACAGTACTGTATTTACTCGTGTATGAGTATTATCAGGGGCTAATAATGACAAATCGTTATTAATACTCCTGTATTATACATGTATAAGTCACACCCCATATTTTGCCTTGAAAAGTTTGTATCAAACATTGGTACATTAACAAGATTTCTTAGCCTCCCCCTGATTTTTATTATTGAAGTTGTGTACAAAAAGTGCAGTTTATAGATTACAAGTAAAAATTGCTTCTTGTTGCCTGACAGGACAACCCAGATCTGAAAATAAGCGTTGAGGCCTGTTTATATCTTTAGCAGATTATGCGTGTAGGCCTGTTATATCGCTCTTCAGCTGCCGTGTTGGGATTGTTGATTGGTGTCATCAAGGCCATCCCTATCAGTGGGTATCGCACTATCCGCCTGCACCGAATAAACAAGCATATTGTCTGAACATATAATTTATGTGCTAGTGTATTGTAATGCATTTACAATTATAGATAACATTATTATTGTGGATTCTCTTCTGGTTGAGTAGTCTGATATGATCGGTGTTTGGTCCTGGTGAAAATAGATTACAATAGGGCAGAATCAAGCTGGTGATTGCTGTCGATTTCTAGCCCTGAGCCGATTGAAAACCGTTTAAATAACCGAACAACGTGTCTACACGAAGTAAGTACGGACATAAGCACTGGCGACAGGACAGGAATTTATTATAATATGTCACCAATATTTAACAGTATCTTTTTTTCTATGTGAACTAGTGTATATTGATAATGTTCATCAATCAATTGACATATCATAGGATATACTAGACATCATTGTTCAGTCCACCAGTTTGTACAATATTATTCAAGTTGGTAGACTGAAAAGCTTTGAAAAGATACACTGTTTTAATACTGAATTTATTCAATTCCTTCATTTTCTCTCGAACCATAGTAATCCTCTTATGCTAAAATAGGATCAGTAATAACAATAGCCTAGCATGCCATCCTTCACCAAGTTCTCCGTTCCTTAAATTTTGCTGAGCAAGGCCTGTTGCGAGCAGAATGAAACTGTCGTGCGTGCTTGCTGGCCACCCGACAAACGACATCACGTTATCGGCATGTTGGCGATCACATAACGGCTTGCGCATTGATGGCAGTTGGAAGCGCTTCCTATTGACGTAATAGCATGCTGCGCTCTCAGCTGGGGCACGTATCACACGTGATTGGGCAGCAATGTAGAAATAGAAAGTTACAATTATTTTTTTTACCTGAGTTAACGAGTCCAGATAGAGGAGAAACGCAAACTAGGCCATGTCAAGGTGACATCCCTCAAAAAAGCAGTTGGCTGCCAGAGTCACAGCAAAGTGAAAGAATGCAAGTTTGACTGACAGTGCGGCCAATAGCTGATTGGTAAATTCCTAGCGGATGAATGGCTGTCCGGAGCTAAGTAGTACAAGTATGCCGGACAGGGCGTAATACATAATTACACACGTGTGGCATACTAAGCCGGTCGTGTTAATTGCACTGGGCGGCAGCGGAAGCCGAAGTACAGCGTGTAACAAATGGCGGCCCCGAATCTAGCCGCAGACTAATCTTGGCCCATACGCCGGTAGCGGGCACAGACTAACGGATACACAGACTGGACGCAACGCCAAAAATAAGTGTAATGGGCAATTGAATGGTGGCGCCGGCGCTAGCGAATGTAGGGCGGTACCTAAAAAATCTGGCTGTGGTTGACACACCGTAAATGTGTAACGCTGTTAATATTAAAAACGTCTCTATCGTTAATTATAATATTTGGACTGAGTTTAATTATACATTCCTGAATCTAGAAGGTCAAATATTAGTCATTCAAGTCGATTTTGGCTGCTATTAAACGCTGTACATTATTTATACAGTGCAAACAATCATCCGTACCATACACAGACTAATGCACATATACACATAACATCACAATGCGTAATGTGACACTGTTATACCAGGGGGGTGCTAGCAAGTCCTGTAGTTTACATTTATTCGGCTCAGTCGTGAGCCGGATTTTGTAAGATGTTTGTTTTTTTCTACACAAACCAATAATAATCAAAAAAACGATATAATTTTCCCATATTTTTTACTCAAATACCATTAATCACATTTATTGGCTAAGAAGCTTAATTACAAGTGGCTGGAGCTCAGCAATTACGGATTCTGCTTGTTTTCTAGGTTCGGAATGCAGAAGGTTACTGACTTCATATGCAGAGATGGAACATGCATCCTTTCTTATTAGCTTCTTAAATTTTTGACTTTGGCCCCTTGTGTTTTTTTAATAAAGGTGGAAGGGATCGGTGAAGACTTATGGAAATTAGGTTAAAATAGCAGACAGTTTGAATTTTTTTTGCAAAAATTATTCAGCATGTGGTTGGTTTAGGGTTGATATTGCCATAAGCAATTAATGATAATATACTTCAGTGGCCCGAGGCAGTGAATATTTCTCCAACCGTATTTTTCTGTTTTATGTATATTTCATGAAAATCAGCCTGGTGACATGTATAACGCCCATGAGTCACACGACGAGAAGGCAGACAAAGCAATGTATTTTACTCAAATTTCCCATACTAATAATAGTTATATTTTGTAATAGGTACAAGCATATCAGCATTTCAAAGGCAGGCCAGTGATTTTCAACCCTTGTCAGCTGAGACACATAAATTGAGATGGGCCTCAAAAATGATTATCTCAAATAGGGGGCAGATATTTGCAATTGGCTGTCTTTTACCCGTCAATGTCGGCTCTTCTTAATGTAGGGTAAACAGATCCACTTCCGAAGTCTATTGTACATGACGCATCTACATGTGTCATGTGATGTGGTGTAATTATTTACAAATTGCAATATACGTTTTTAACTGGTATTTTTCACAGAACAAAAGGCAGCGAATTAGCACAGATCACCGAACGCAAAGTAGTGTTTTCCCTAACTTTTAACTGTTAGCTTATATTTTATTAGTTTACATTGAATATTAATGATTACAATATAATTAAACAATGCCATAAGTAAAACAGTTCTGTTGGTGTGGCACAGCAAGTGCCAGTGAGTCCTGCATGCTGTCATTGCCGCCATAACGAATTTATTATTTGCAACGGTATATAACATGCAACACGTGATAAATCTAGTACCTATCATGCTGACTGTGGAAATTGAAACGCTATATCTGGGATATATCTAGAATATATTATTGCAAATGATTCGCGCGTACCGGCTTGAATATAGACATCCGCATACTCTCTGTGAAATCATGAGTTTTATCGAAGCAGCGATAGTCAGTATATTAGCAAATACTGGTGCGAAAGTGAATTAGCAGATGATTAAATTTCTAAAATTGCTATTTTATACCTATATGACACATGTCTTAGCTTATAGTCTCTGTGAATATTGAGTTTATTGAGCGCAACGATTAGTCAAGTATATTAGCAAATATATGCGTACGGCGTAATCTCCCGTACTGGGCTTATGAATATAGACAACCCCGAGGCCATTTCGAAGTAGTTGACGCGCTAGCATTCGCGCGGGGCAGGGGCAGCACATCGAAACGCTTAGCAAGCAGGGTAATACGGAAGTGTCCAGCGTCTGTGGGTATTCCATTCGTCTGTGGGCGGGGTGGCATAACCCGACCCAATCAAGCGAAATCGACTTAAGCAGACAGCGCCAAGGGCCAGCGCGCGCACCGATCGAAAGTATTAAGTTGATTTTTTGAGGCGGNTAATACGCGTTTGGCTATAAGGTAATGTACTTATTAACTACACAAGGTGCCAGTTACTGTAGCATTCGTCAACTTTGCATAATCAGTGGGCCTATTATGCCTTTAAGTGTGTAAGAAGACGATCAATACAAAAGCGTAGGCGTCAAAATATGTGAGCTCCTGGGTGATTACATGTAACATAGCCCAGACGTGTCGCCTCTAATGACATCAGCGCCACCTATTACCCAGGGCAGTAATAACGATAATACCGTGAGACACTTACATATAGTGTGACATTAATGTACTAAGTGACTACCAGTACTATACCGGGAGAATACTACAGCACTGCGGAGCTCGGTTCAAGGATTCATGCAAGGGTTCCGTGATGTCCGAAGGAGGGAAGGGAAGGATGCTACGACGGGTAAGTCATAATAATTCTTAATGCTGTACTTAAAATACTGTAATTTAAATACTGCAGGTCGTACTGTAGTGGCCCTAGGGGTAGCCATAGCCGCTACCTGAAATGAATGAGGACCCGCGCGATATTTCGGCCGCTTGTAGGTCTATACAATAATGTAACCCAACAAGAGTAGGGTTACAACGCGAGCCTATCCTCCAAAGAAAATAATAGGCTCACGTTGTAACCCTACTCTTGTTGGGTTACATTATTGTATCTAAGCCGCTTGCTTCACAGGCACTAGGAGCGTTTCAATAAAATATAATGCTAAATAATACGAAATTTATTTACTACCAAAGTCTTAATGTTTTTTCTACTCTCTTTCTCCTATTATTGCCGACAATTTCTTGTAAATGCCGTGCAAATGCTCCTCTGCAACACACATGTATACTGCATGCACGCTGCCGCTCGCTGACACATAAATATAGAGCAGGTAGGAAAGTAAGATGCCAAAATTCGCTCGACGCTTGCTTGATTTCACACGATTACAATTTACAAAACAAATATTCAACCATCCTACTCCATCTTTGTTTCTATTTGAAGGCCAGTGTTCACTTGTTATAACAACATACTGTCTGTGTTCGTAACCAAGCTGTGTCACGCGAAATCACACAATTCTCGCGTTCGCTGTCGTTGCCGAGTAAATCTAAATGGCTGTAAGTACAGGGCTATAGGCGGCGCACTGCATTTTGGGAAACTACCACGCTGCTTTCCAACTCCCGTGTTAGCTCTGAAGAGTATATCAAAATTATAGTATAGTGCATAAAAATCCAAAGNTAATAATAATAACAACAGCAACAATAATAATAATTATTATTATTTGTGGAAGGTCATCCCATTGCTAGTTATAGCGTCTTGTAGATGGGTGTCTATGTTTTTTAATAGCATGTTGTTTGTGTTTCGTGTGTAGGCACACAGTCCTCTACAGGCTGTAAATGACCTCGTATTACTGGCGCCGTCAACTGAGGAGAAGTTTGAGGTAAGCATCTCTCATCGTTACACTGATATAAACGTACGCTTGACGATCGATGTCCAGCAGCGAACACACCAGCGACACTCACACCCAGCCACACACATCGAACGCACAGCACCTCACACACACAGCATCACACAGTCACAGCATACACACACAGCACACACACAGACACACACACACACCACACACTCACACACATACACCACACGCAACACTACACACCAACACACACATCACACATCACCCACACCCAGCACAGCACACACGACACCACAGCACATACACAGCACACACAGCACAAACACCACACCGCAGACACACAGCACACACATATCCGTCATAGCTATATGGATGTTGAATTTCAAGATGGGCCGCATGTTTCGGCTAGCAGACTGATCGTTGATTGGAGCCGCAGTATCGACTGCGACGGCTTGCAACCTCTTCACGCATCAACAGAAGTTGTAACTTTTAACGGTAAGCAGTAGTATTATTAAATAATAACTATGACGGCATCAGGGCGAGGCGGAACACGGTAGGTTCCTTATTGTTTCGATCAAAGGCCGGAAGCAATGATATAC
>NW_014581242.1:10880-11865 GCF_000485595.1 Priapulus caudatus
TTTGGTCCGATTCTCCTGACGACGTACGCTTCTACGATCACGATGCTCTGCCTTTTTTTCTACACCGCCGTCTATACCGTGAACGTAATGGGTTTTACGCTGCAGGCGCTGTTTGTTGTTCTCAGTAGTGTCTGCTCATGTGTGATCTGCGTGAAATACGGGGTCAGTCTAACTCTCTCCGCGGCCAGGCTCACCGAGGCGGTAGGTAGCGCCACCGACACCTTCTGAAGAATTAGCATTTACAATAATAATAATAATAATAATAACAACAACAACAACGCAAAAATAATAATAACTATTATTATTTGTGGCAGGTCATCTCATTTGTAGATGGTGTCTATGTTTTGTTTGTTAATAACATGTTGTTTTGTGTTTCGTGTGCAGGCACACAGTCCCCTACAGGCTGTAAATGACCTCGTATTACTGGCGCCGTCAACTGAAGAGAAGTTTGAGGTAAGCATTTCTCATCGTTACACTGATATGAACGTACGCTTGACGATCGATGCCACACACGCACGCACGCACGCACGCACGCGCACGCACACGCACAAACATACACACACACACACTCCGTCATACTATATATGGATGTTGATTTCAGATGCACATGTTTGGTACGAGACTATCGTTGATTGGACCCAGTATCGGACTGACGGCTTGCAACTTCTTCGCCATCAACAGAGGTTTACTTTTAACGGTAAGCAGATATTAATTAATTAATAATTAATGACGGCATCACGAGGCGGAAAGGTAGGTTTCTTATTATTTCGAATCAAAACATTATGTTATTCACAAGTTACAGGTAAAGCAATTGTGATAAAAGGAAGAAATATTCATCGTTTAATTCTTTTTTTAACGACAGAGCTATAATATTTTATGCGATAGTATGGGCGAGTAAAGATGAGAGGGAGAGAGAGGAGAGAGAGAGGAAATGAGAAAACAGAGAGAGAGAAAAAGAGAAAACAATGAGAGAGACAGACAAACA
>NW_014581243.1:0-585 GCF_000485595.1 Priapulus caudatus
CCTCCATCGCTCCTCTCCTCCCCCTCCCCTCCCCCTCTCCCCTCCCTTCTCCTTTCATCCACTCGCCCCTTTCATGCCCTCCCCCTCCATCGCTCCTCTCCTCCCCCTCCCCTCCCCCTCTCCCCTCCCTTCTCCTCTCATCCACTCGCCCCTTCTATGCCCTCCCCCTCCATCGCTCCTCTCTCCCCTCCCCTCCCCCTCCCCTCCCCCTCTACCCTCCCCCTCTACCCGCGCAGCTTCTCTATGTTTTATTCATCATCGCACTCCGCAAACAAGAATCTTCGTAACGTCACAAGCACCGGAAGTGACGAGCCGCAGCAACTCTAACAACATCCGGCCAGTGCTTAGCGTCGGCACGGACTGTTCTATTGTTTTAGGTGGGTAACCGGTGTAGAGATGTAGTTGTTGTCGACTGTGTGTGAGATGTAAGAGCATGCCAGGGGAATGTGACGTAGGAGAGACAGCTGGTAGGGAGGGAGAAGGAAGCATAGGAGAAGACAGTGAGACCGAGAGTTAGATATATAGAGAGGGAGAGAGAGAGAGAGAGAGAGAAATAGAGAGAGAGAGAGAGAGAGAGAGAGAGAG
>NW_014581243.1:1771-3152 GCF_000485595.1 Priapulus caudatus
TTAATTAAAACTAAACAAAACAAATACATAAACATCTACATCTACATCTACATCTAAATCTAAATCTACATAAATACACAGTTACAATTAAATAAGTACACAGTTGCTAGTAAATAAATACATAGTTACACCTACATATATTGACGTATAGTAACAACTACATAAACACATAGTTACAATTATATAAATACACAGTTGCTAGTAAATAAATACATAGTTACACCTCCATAATATTGACGTATAGTAACAACTACATAAACACATAGTTACAATTTAAAAAATACACAGTTGCTAGTAAATAAATACATAGTTACACCTATATATATTGACGTATAGTAACAACTACATAAACACATAGTTACAATTTTAAAAATACACAGTTGATAGTAAATAAATACATAGTTACAACTACATGAATTCACGCACAGTAATAGTTGCATGAACACACACATTAGTAACAGTTACAAAATCACATGGTTTCCAGCCATAATTTATTGCTACACTGTCGTATATTGTATTCTATCAATCCGATATCAATAATCCGTGAATATGCCATGACGTATCATGATGACGTAATGCGTGTATTTTTCATTTAATACATCATAAATTCTTTGGATATGTTCGTTGAGTGACGGCGTCGTAATCGTTAGGAACTTGACGTTTTTATATTCAATCACCGTGAATTTGAATTTGTAATTCAGCAAGCAACATCAGCAGCAAGCAGCATGCATGAGGAATATGTCCCCTAAAGGCCTTTCTGTTCGTAAGACATACGAATGTAATACTGAAAAAAAATTACGATCATGAATTATTACTGTAGTCGAAAATTTTACTGACCGAGTATAATATTTGTAAGATTTTTGTTTTCTTTGTATTTTTTCCTCTATTCTTTCATAAAGCATATTGTATTGCTTTGTAAGATTTCTGTTTGTATTTTTCACCCATTTGTCCACGGAGAATATGGCATTGCTTTGTAAGATTTCTGTTTGTATTTTTCCCACCATTCTTCCACAGAGAATATGGCATTGCCTTGTAAGATATTTGTTCTTTTGTATTTTTCACCCATTCTTCATAGAGAATATAACATTGCCTTGTAAGATTTTTGTCCTCTTGGTAATTTTTGTTGTTGCAATTCCTCCATAAAGCATATGGCATTAATTGCTTTGTAAGATTTTCTTTGTGTTTCTCCCCCATTTATCTGTAGAGCATTTTGCATTACCTTGTGAGATTTTAAATTTATTTGTATTTTTCAGAGCACAGCCTGCTTTGTTACAGCGTGTGAATCTACTCGCTCTTTTAGCAGCTCGTTAGTCTCTCCCCCTCCCTCTCTCTCTCTCCTCTGTCTCTCTCTCTCTCTCTCTCTCTCTCTCTCTCTCTCTCT
>NW_014581243.1:6542-6941 GCF_000485595.1 Priapulus caudatus
CATCATCATCATCATCATCATCATCATCATCATCATCATCATCATCATCATCATCATCATCATCTTCACATTTTATATCAGTGACATTATAGGTTTCATAGATGGGCACCTACCTGTTTTCGAAGCTCTGAAGCTGTTCTCTGTTGCTACGTATCTAATGAGTGGTTCCAGTCTAATGTTTGGAAGTATTTGTCTATCTTGATTGACTTTATCTATTGCATATATAAACGCCTTCTCCAATGTGCTGCCTCTGTGTACCTCCTCAAACAATGCCCCTGTAACCATAGCAACGAGATAACTGTAAGAAAGTATCGTGGTTAGATTGGTTAGATCTTTATAGACGCTTAATTAAAACTAAACAAAACAAATACATAAACATCTACATCTACATCTACATCT
>NW_014581243.1:11576-11860 GCF_000485595.1 Priapulus caudatus
GTAGACAAGCATCAAATATTGCTACAATAACTCGCATCATCATCATCATCGTCGGCGTCGTCATCGTTGTCGTCATCGTCGTCACCATCATCATCATTTTCGTCATCATCATCATCATCATCTTCTTCTTCTTCTTCTTCATCATCATCATCATCATCATCATCATCATCATCATCATCATCATCATCATCATCATCATCATCATCATCATCATCATCATCATCATCATCATCATCATCATCATCATCATCATCATCATCATCATCATCATCATCATCATCATC
>NW_014581244.1:0-3275 GCF_000485595.1 Priapulus caudatus
GTGTCTGATTAACAATGTGATATCACTGTGATGTAGCACACACGTATATTGGCGTCAATGTGTGTGTGTCGTGTTCGTTGGTGTGGCCGTCGGTGTGTGTGTGTGTGCGTGTGTGTGTGTGTGTGTGTGTGTTTGTGTGCGCGCGCGCGCCGCGTATGCGTCGTGTAGCCAATTTGTGGGGTGTCTGTGTGTGTGTTGTCGCCCGCGCGCGAGTGTGTGTAATCTAGCCATTCCGCGTGCGTTTGTTGCGGTAGGCGCTGCGGCGTGTATTGTTTCGGTGGTGCCGTAGGTTGTGTGTGGACGAGTGTGTGCTGGTGATGTAGCAATTAAGCGATTTGCCGCGTGCCGTCTTGTTGTCAGTTAGGCGTGCCGCGCGTCGTGTGCGCTGTACTGTTTGTGTGTCTGTAGTCATGTGTGTCGCCCACACACACACACACACACACACACACACACACACACACACACACACACACACACACACACATCGTTGCCGCAAACCCCACCCCTCCCTCATCTTCGTACAGCGAGACTCAGCCTCCCGCGACGCGGCGCGCGCGTCACCGGCCCGCGATGCAGCTTCCCGCGGCAGCCGGATGAGGCGATTCATGATAGCAACCGCATCCTTATAGCATCCCTATAGCATCCTTAGCAACCGCAGCTCGCGCGCATCCCTAAAGCACCCTTAGATCGATGTAAGGTGGTGATCGGCGAGCGATAGCAGCAGCTTGCCCATGACGCCGCCCGTCATATATTGACGCTGCTACGACACTCCTGACAGTGATTCCCCGCCGGAGAGGAAATATGATCTTCATCTTGGCATCTCCTGATTTCTTGTAGTCACACCTCCCGTTCTTGCTCCTCCTTCCCCTCCTCTTCTTCTGCTTCCTCCTCCTCCTGCTCCTCCTCCTCTCCTTCTCCTCCCGCTCATCCTCATCCTCTCCTCCATGTTACTAACGAGATGATGGTTGGATGTTTGAAACTATATTATTGTAATCTAGATCTTTTTTATTATCGGAAATATAGCTATAATATCGAGTACACATGAACCCCATGAAGGTGTATATGCTTAATATATAATATACGTTATTATTATTATAATTATTTAATTATGTGCGTGCATAATATTATGTGTGCATTTATGTGTGTGTATGTTGCTGCGTGCGTGCGTGCGTGCGTGCGTGCGTGCGTGCGTGCGTGCGTGTGTAATAAATAACCGCGCCATTAATTAACTCACATGTAAGGCTCCGGTTACAGGCGAGAGAGAGAGAGAGATAATAGAGAGAGAGAGAGAGAGAGAGAGAGAGAGAGAGAGAGAGAGAGAGAGAGAGAGAGAGAGAGAGAGAGAGAGAGGTGATATATATCTACCGCGAAATTAGAATGACGGGTAAAGGATTAAGAGATAAGCGAGCGAGAGAGATAAGAGCCAGGCAACTCAATAAAAGGTAGTGCACCTATACAGCCATCACCATTCGTAACCGCTCTTTTTATATAAACCACATCTTCATAGAAGTAGAAATTAAAAAACTCGTCTACATACTATCCACCAATCGTGTCACATCACTAATCCGCACGTCACGATCCACGCAAGAATCGTGAGCGTCATGCGCGACGCTCGTCGACTGCGCACGTGATCGCCGCCATGTTTGCGCCAGCATGGCGCTGAGTGTGTGAGCGACATTAAGAAATACCATCACATATAATTATATACCATATACACACTATATAATATATATAAGTATATATACATACATATACAGTCACATATACGTATACATATCAATTGATATATAATCTATATACATACATCCACATATATATATTTAATATATATAGTATAATATATATATACATATACATACATATATCATTATACGTAACATTATATGTATGTATTCTATGGTGAGCGAGATCGTGCGTGCGACGCGCCATCACGTGACCGTCGTGCTGTGGTGATGGGTTTCCGAAGGAGTCGGGCAGTGCCTCGCGCGGTTCGTCTGCTTACTAACGGCGGCGTTTAGGCCTTTATGTAGCTGAGATGGCGTGATGGAGAGCAGACGACTAACTTGTTCGAGACTGGAACGTGCACATCATGATTAGTGTGTGTGTGTGTCGTGTGTGTGTGTAGTTTGTGTGTGTGTGTGTGTGTGTTGTGTGTGTGTGTGCTGTGTGTGTGTGTGTGTCGTGTGGTGTGTGTGTGTGTGTGTGTGTTGTTGTTGTGCAGTGCGTGCGTGCGTCTTGTGCTGTGTGTGTGTGTGTGTGTGTGTGTGTGTGTGCATGTGCGTGGTGTGTGCTGTGGTGTGTGTGGTGTGGGGTGTGGTGTGTGTGGTGTGTGTGTGAGTGTGTGGTGATGTGTGTGTGTGTACCGTGTTGTGTGACGTGCGTGCGTGCGTGTGTGCGTAGTGCGCTCGCCCGCGCGTCGTGTGTGTGTGTGGCGTTGTCTGTTTGTGTTCGTGCGCCGCGTGCGCGTGCGTGTGTGTGCGCGTGTCTCGTGCGGTGTGTCTCTGTATAACATCGCCCTCATGGCTGACATGCGTTCACTTCCCTCGCCTAGCGCCGTGCTCAATCGCCACAGCGGTCACATGAATTCTCTGTGTAGAAAACCCTTTTCGCATAAGAATGATATTGCATCGAATTGCGTTGGGCGCACCCCAGGCCCGTCGCCAGAAACAAAATTAGTCTTTAGACATGTTAAGCTTCAATATTAACCCTTTTCTCGTATACCCGCCGTCGGCGGAAACATGGAAAAGCATACCTAGTGTTCTCATCCAGAGTATAGGAGGTTTCGTCTATAGAGAAAAAGTTGAAGTCGACCAAAGTTAAGAACTAATTTTCGTCTGACTAACTGGCTCGAATCATGTGGCTGGTTGGGCGAAATACGACTAAAACAGCTATCCGTGCCTCGGAGGCGTGAAGAACGAGAGGAACGTGGCTGCGATAGCGCACGCACGCACGGCACGCCAGTCCGACGCTCTCGCGACGCACGCACGCACGCGAAACGCACGCAACGCCACGCCTGCACACGCACACACGCTCGCCCGTCCCGCCACGCCCCACGGCGCCACGCACGGCCCGACACGCACACACCACACACACACACAGCACGACACACGCACACACACACATCACAGCACAGCGCACGCACGGCACGCACAGCACTGCACGCACGCACGCCACGCAGCAGCGGCGCACGCGACGCGCGCGCATCACATTATGCTGAAAGGGTATTAATATTTTCGATTCACAGCGCCGTTAAAATGTAAATTATCGGGATAAAC
>NW_014581244.1:3300-4494 GCF_000485595.1 Priapulus caudatus
CACACACACACACACACACGCGCACACACGCACACACACACACACGCACACACACGCGTACGTACCTACCCCCTATGTTTAGCCACACACTTTTTCTCTCACACAAACACGCCTGTACTACGTGCAGACAAACGCATATATAGAGACGCACATTGACATGCACTCAGGAGCGCAGGCAGACGAATGTTATATAGGTAATATCGTTTCGGTTCGGTTCGTGCTGCGGTGAGCTTGAAGGCAACGTCAGACTTGTCTCTGTGTCTCTCCTGCGGCGTAAGACGAATAACGATTCAACACATATCTGTTGTAACAGACTAGAGATGGCTTTATTCTACTCAGAGAATCACTAATACAGACTAGTAGAGTACTGACCCTGAAAAACTGTAAAACCTGTAAACTTGTCTCTCCGACGCTCTGCATGCGATTATATACTACTCAAAATAAATCAGTCCCTCCGCCATGTCTGACCATTGGTCAGACCTTTAATTTTCTCTGCTCTTTGATTCGTTAACTAATTTATGTCCAAGTGGTACACTATGACGTGAATTATTAGGCACTGGACTGTGCTGCCCTGATGGAAACTAGTGTAACTTTGCTGAACTAGAAAGCATCTAGCTCACTAGGGGAATGACATTGCCAAGCCACCTATATGGTATGGGGCTACGCGAGAAACTTCTGAACTCGATCGTCACGAACGTATCACATGTGGTCAACACGCACGCTTGCCGTGTATTCCTGGCCTGCGCGCGACCAACCCGTGCTAACCTAATGAACTGCCGCTAATACACACGGCGCGGTAAACGTTCGCTGCTGCTACTAGTTCTAATGCTATTAGTTCTAGCTCTACTTGCTCGCTAATTCTGTAATATTATTTACCTATGCGCTCGCGCGTAGCGCAAATATCTATACATGTGTTACCAACGAACACCACGTATCTTCTCAAACTAACTCTACTCTCTACCTTCTAATAATTCTAAACTACATTAACGCTGTTACACATACACACACGTACGCACATCACTACATGGGGACTCGACGCCCGCGAATGATCAATAGCCATTGTTCCATAGACGCAGAGAAACAGCGAGAGAGAGAGAGAGAGAGAGAGAGAGAGAGAGAGAGAGAGATAGACAGAGAGGAGGGAGATAGAGTGACAGAGAGGAGGGAGATAGAGTGACAGAGAGGAGGGAGATA
>NW_014581244.1:6330-11859 GCF_000485595.1 Priapulus caudatus
ATAATAATAATACGAAGAAGAAGAAAAAGATTATTATATCTGTTTTAATAATAATAACAATAATAATATTAAAATTATTCAGATTTCAAGATTCCAGCTTTATCGGGACAGGTTTGAAACATGTCAATGCAGTGGTTCCATTTAAGCGGTGAACACGTAACAACGTGAGAATACTTTTTCAAAGAGACATGTCGTTTAAGCGTTGAGCCCGCTTCTCCAGGGACCGATAAAGCCGTGAACACTCTATAACCTATTACATTAGAGGTACTTTAGCGATACCTAATGGATCTCTCTCATTCCGCGGTCTTGTTACAGATTGGCTCGTCGTTCAGGCTGTGTATACTGTCGGACGGCTGGGTTAACCGAGGGCACACGTGACACGACCTAGAGAGTCTACCGAGCTAGAGAGGTTCAAGGGTCTAGAGAGTCGCCTACGAGCTAAGGTAAGACACAGAGTTGTATACGATGAGAGACAAAAGCACATCTACTGTACGAAGGAAGGGGACCAGCCGGGTCGGCTGAGCTGTACGTCTACCAGAAACAGTGATATATAAGGCCATGGCAACAATCTTGGTACTTTAGACCTTATAAAGTCAGGCGTGTATAATACAGATTATATAGTGTCTATATTATACACTCACAATAAAGTCATATCAAAAGGGCGGTGCCCGAGCTGAGACGCAAGAACGAGGAATTTCCAAGATTATACGGATGTCTAACGAAAGACATGTATTAAAATCACATCAGACCCCAAGCAGTGATGAACATCGATTTAATCCAATTCAAGAGGCGGAGGCGGATCCAATCTGATCCAATCTTGTGGTAGACGCAGACCCCTGCGTAGAGCACGTAACACGGTGACCTCATACATACGCAAGAGCTGGAAGCGATGCTATCTATATCTAACTCTGACGAGAACGCGTCTGCAATGTAATCAACGATAGAGATACGCGCGCGTGTAGTGAAATCGGATCGCATCCACACGCGAACGCGGGAGGAGGTATCGTAGGAGAGACCGGATTGACGTGATTTTACTTGATTGCAATTTTTGAATGAAGGGCACCTCGACCTCGTCAATATATACGGCGCTCACGCACACATGTGCCTCCTTCTTTATCTGTAGCCTCACAGGTATATACCTTAACCACGTACTGCGCCTTAATGGCTCATGTGTGAGATATCATCATCTCAATAGATAGATAGATAGATAGATAGATAGATAGATAGATAGATGATAGATTAGATAGATAGGATAGATAGATAGATAAATAGAATAGTAAATAAGTTAGATAGATAGATAGAAGATAGATAGATAGATAGATGATAATAGATAGATAGATAGATAGATAGATATATAGATAAGAATTAGATAGATAGATATCGACTAGATAGATAGATAGATTAGATTAGGATAGCATATAGATAGAGATAAAGATAGATAGATAGATAGATAGATAGATAGATAGTATATTAGATAGATAGATTAGATAGATACGATGATAGATAGATAGATAGATGTAGATAGATAGATTAGATAGATAGATAGTAGACTAGAATAGATAGTAGATAAGATAACGATCAATAGATAGATAGATTAGATAGTAGATAGATAGATGTACGATAGATAGATAGATAGATAGATAGATAGATAGATAGATAGCATAGATAGGATAGATAGATAGATAGATAGACTATAGATAGATAGGATAGATAGAGAAGATAAGATAGATAGCATAGATGATAGATAGATAGATATAGAATAGATAAATAGATAGATAGATAGTTAGATTAAATAGATTAGTTTTTTTAGATAGATAGATAGATTAGATAAGTATGATAGATAGATAGATAGAGGGGGTTAGATAGATAAGATAGATAAATAGATAGATAGATAGATAGATTAGATAGATAGATTAGATAAGATAGATAGATAGTAGATAGATAGATAGGATAGAATAGAATCGATCGATAGATAGATAAATAGATAGATAGATAGATAGATGATTATGATAGATAGATAGATAGATTAGATAAGAGATAGATAGCATAGATACGATAGATAGATAGATAGATAGTAGACTAGAGTAGATAGTAGATAGATAGAGATAGAAGTGCAGAGATAGTAGATAGATAGATAGATAGATAGATAGGAATAGGATAGATAGATTATGATAGATAGATAGTACGATAGGGATAGATAGATAGATAAGATAGGATAATAGATAGATCGATCGATAGATAGATAATACATTACATACTTATACATACATACTACATACATACATCATACATACATACATACATACGTTACAATTACGTACGTACGTACGTACGTACGTAGCGTACGTTAGCGTAACGTACGTACGTACTCTAGCTACTACATACATACATACATAACATACATTACTAACACTACATACATACATACATTACATACATACATACATACATAGCATACATACATACAGTATACATACATAACATACATACATCATACATACATATACATACATACATGATACATACATTACATACATACATACATACATACATACATACATTACATATATCATACATACATATACATACATACATACATACATACATACTACATACATACATACATACATACATACATACATACATACATACATCACCTACATACATACATACAGTACAATACATACATACATACATTACATACTACATACTAACATTTACATACGATACATACATACATACAACATACTACATACATACATACATACATACATACATACGACTACTAGTTGATACATAGATGAATAGAGTATATAGCATGGAGAGGGGAGATAACAATTGACTAGGTTAGGCGAGAGCATACACGCGCCTACATTACAGAGTCCTCTAGCGAGCTGTCAGCAAATAGGCCTCATTTCAGTCCTCATGAATCTACACTCGTTGTTGGTGACAGTCTGTGGGAGCAGTATCGAACGGTTTCCCTAACCTCGCGCCACTTCAGCAAGTATAATCATTTACGTTGTCAGCTCTCACCATTCTAGCATCCGTCGCCTTTCCAGTATGTATCACCCATGCCCGACTTTTATCCTTCATCTTCCCTGTCTCGCCGAGCTGCAGTTACCTTGTCACCATGGCTACAGCCTCCGTCACCTGTCACCATGGCTTACAGGCTTTCCGTCATCTGTCCACCCAGGCTACAGCCTTCCGGCACTGTCCACCATGGCTACAGCCTTCCGTCACCTGTCACCAGGCTACAGCTTTCCGTCATCTGTCACCATGGATACAGCCTTCTGCCAATCTGTCACCATGGCTACGCTTCTGTCACCTGTCAGCCGATGGCTACAGCTTCCGTACATCTGTCACCATGCCGCAGCTTTCCGTCATCTGTCACCATGGCTACAGCTTTCCGCGCCATCTTGTCACCATAGGCTACAGCCTTCTGTCATCTGTCACGCATGGCCGCACTTTTCGTCACGCTGTCACCATAGGCCGCAGCTTTCCGTCACCTGTCACCATGCCCAGCTTTCCGTCATCTGTCACCATTGCCGCCAGCTTTTCGTCATCTGTCACCATATGCCGCGCTTTTCGTCACCTGTCACCATGGCTGACAGCCTGCAGCTCCCACAGACCGACTCGGTCAGTGACCGATATTGCAATTTATCGCTGGCTGCGTCGAGCAATGCGCTGCAATGCTGCGTCGTCAATCGCTGCACGCCCGCGCGAGAGGCTGAGCTGGCGCTGACGTCAGACGGTAAGTTCACCCACGACGACCGGAGCGGGCGCACCGCGCGCGTACGACGACGCCCCGACGCTAACATACACACGCGTCAGCTCGTAATATCTGTTTGTTCTTTAGAAGGCAGGGACTACAACTGAACCAAGTGCAAAACCTATATATGCCAATTAGAAAGGCCAGTTGATCGTGCATCCGCGCTCTGAGGCAGTGTTTGCCTCCGCTTCTCATCGGGTGTGCAGGATAGACAGGTTTTTATTAGGGAAGCCCGATTGCAGGCTAATGACCATCGCGAAAGGAAATCGTCGCGTTAGTTTCATGAGAAAAATCGCTAATTATAATGCCAATCTGTTATTGCGCTTGGTTTTGGCCTCAATACCCCTCTCTTTCGCTCTTTCTTCATCTTCTCTTCTCTCTCATTCTTTTTCTCTCTCTGTTCCTCTCGCTCATCTCTCTATTCTCTATCCCCCCCCTCTCTCTCTCTCTGTCTCTCTCTCTCTCTCTTCTCTCTCTCTCTCTCTCTCTATCTCTTTCTCTCTCTCTCTCTCTCTTCTCTCTCTCTCTCTCTCTCTCTGTCCCCCTCTTTTCTCTCTCTCGCTCTCTCTCTCTCTTCTCTCTCTCTCTCTCTCTCTCTCTCTCTCTCTTTTTCTCTCTCTCTCTCTCTCTTCTCTCTCTCTCTCCTTATTCTTTATCTCCCAATCCCCTTTCTCTCGCTCTTTCTCATCTTCTCTCTATCTTTCTCTCTCGCTCCCTCTCTCTCTCTCTCTCTCTCTCTCTCTAAATATACCCCCTTCTCTCTACATCGGCTAGCTGCTCACGCGCATCTATAGTGTGTTAGGTGAAATCGCTGCTTCATTCAGAGGCTGCACAATTCAGCCGGCTCCGGTAGCCGTACTTGACAATAACACGCGAAAGCGACCGATCATCCCCAAGGTGAAACCACATCGTCAGTTTTCCGCGCCTCTCCTGCATTCTCCCTCATCCCCTTTCTCTTCTTCCTTCCTCCTCTCTTTTATCTTCTTCTGCCTTTCTCATCTCTCCTCCCTTCTCCCTTCTTCGTTCTTCCTCCCCTCACATCTTTCCTTCTCCCTCTTTCCTTCCTCCGCCCTCTTTCCTCCACTTTCCTCTCTCCTCTCTCCTCCCTCCTCCCCCGGCTCTTCTCCCCCTTCCTTCCCCCCTCCTTCCTCCTCCCTCCTCTCTCCTTCCTCCTTCCTCCTCCCTCCTCCCTCCTTCTTCCTTCCTCTCCCGACCTACGGCGTCGTGTAACGGAAGTAGGAGGCGATGTGCAGCGCCACCGCCGCGCCCATTAATACCTTGTTCGTCTGCAAGCGACACGTTCGTCTGCACGCGCTCGCGCGCATCCCATTCCACAGAGTGCTCTTTAGAAAATAACCGAGCAGACGTAACGGCATTTAGCCTTCTATTCGCGATATTCTCTCTAAGGGCTCTCGTCTCGAATCGTTAGAAGGCTAGGGATGGTTTCGGCCCGACCGAGCTCAATTAAATTCATTTAGAATCAACACGATTACGACTAGCGTAGTCCTACTGATGGTAACAACGTTAGCATTCGCCATTCTTCTCTTTCTCTTACCGTCTGCGTGTCTGTCTGTCTTTCGTTCTCTGTCTCTCTCTCTTTCACTCTGTATTTCAGTCTCTCTCTGTCTGTCTGTCTTTCTCTCTTTCTCTCTTTCTCTCTCTCTCTCTCCCTTTCTCTCTTCCTCTCTCCCCATTTCTCTCTCTCTCTCTCTTTCTTTCTTTCCTTCCCTCTCTCTCCCTCTCGCTCTCTCTTTCTCTCT
>NW_014581245.1:0-434 GCF_000485595.1 Priapulus caudatus
ACTCCACGCTATGTATGCGCGAGGGTCAATACCATGGTTACGACACGTACGTTGCTAAGGGTTACGCCACGCTATGTATGCGCGAGGGTCAATACCATGGTTACGACACGTACGTTGCTAAGGGTTACGCCATGCTATGTATGCACGAGGGTCAATACCATGGTTACGACACGTACGTTGCTAAGGGTTACGCCATGCTATGTATGCACGAGGGTCAATACCATGGTTACGACACGTACGTTGCTAAGGGTTACGCCATGCTATGTATGCGCGAGGGTCAATACCATGGTTACGACACGTACGTTGCTAAGGGTTACTCCACGCTATGTATGCATGGGGGTCAATACCATGGTTACGACACGTACGTTGCTAAGGGTTACTCCACGCTATGTATGCATGGGGGTCAATACCATGGTAACGACATGTACGTTGCT
>NW_014581245.1:1915-2299 GCF_000485595.1 Priapulus caudatus
GTTATGCTTAAATTGCTGCATTATACTTCCTATTTTGCTATTACGTTCGATGTGAACAAACACTTGTGACTCATACACAGCCCATAGCAAGCATTTAATGTCAGGATCAGAATATCAAATCGCCGAGATTTTTTTAATTTTTACCTAGTTCAGAAACAATCGTATCAGGTAAGAATTTGAGGATACATTTAGTCCCGTTAGTACTTGCTTTTAATGCAACAAAAATGCACATTTTTTTTACAATTATACACCATAGAAAAATCGTAACGTCGTCAATTTAAATCCCGGCACAACACACTGGTGTTCCCCCCGTGTTAGTTTGAGACACAGAATAACAGTAACCGGGTGTATCGCAGTTACCATCGCAGTTTTGCGTTGTGAGTC
>NW_014581245.1:3744-4483 GCF_000485595.1 Priapulus caudatus
TCAGCATAACACGGGACCACACGCCGTCACCGCCCGGCGGTGTCACCGCAGCGTGTGACATTGGTGACGCTGCGTCGGTGGCAGAGACAGATCGGTTGTAGCGGCGCGTGCGTGAGCGTGGACGCGTAGATGTATATTCGCTGATTAATATTCGCTGATTAATATTCGCTGATTAATATTCGCCGCGTATTGTCCGCGATGTTGTCCGGCGATGAAAGTAAATTTTCTGTGCGCGTACGTCGCAGCATCCCTACTCGTGTGCTGCATATGCATGCGCACATACACCCTCCCTCTGTCATGTGTGTGCGTGCGTGCGTGCGTGCGTGCGCGCAACAGTACACCTTCCATATATATATACGAGAAAGTGCATTTAGAATCTACATTTCATCCACGTACATGTGCGTCTACAAGTGTCAGCATAGCTTTCATGCATTTCTCTACATGTAGAAACGCACACGCACGCACGCACGAAACAGTCTCGTCGCTCCGTCAGATTGTATCGGAATTTTCTGTCGCGTCCCCGAGAAAGAAATAGCGTCTCTAAAGCTGGAATTCAAATCACATGGTCTATTTGTCTCCGTATTTCTATTTTACATTCACCTGTTCAACTATCTATCTATCCATCTGTCTATATACAATAACATTCGCGTAATGTACAATAATTCGGATACGTGCTTTGACACATTTACCGTTAACGTGTACATATTTATACATATGCAAACATACTCGCATGTATACA
>NW_014581245.1:4493-11857 GCF_000485595.1 Priapulus caudatus
TGTGTATATGCACGTGTTTATGTGTTTGTATGTGTTTCGCTTACATGTATGTGTATCAAGAGTCCATAATAGAGTCCAGATAAATAGAGAACTTTCACTATTTGGACTGTAGAGAAAATTATGGATTCTTGATGTGTATACATGTGTGTGTATGTTTGTACATGTACGTGTTGGAGGGTGCCGAGTTGAGAATAGAAGGTTGTGGATGATCGATCGGACATGGTCCGTCATGGTCGTCGCAGCGAGCGAACCGGATGTAAATATGAAATGTTCATCGTTTGTGCGGTGTGGTGGGCAGTCACCACATATATGTCCCCTCCCTCCTCGTGTTGCCCTTCTCTCCTCGTGTTGCCCTTCCCTCCCCTAGCTCTCCTCCTCCCTCTGCTACTGCTCCTCCCCAGGTGGTCTCTCCCTCTGCTACTGCTCCTCCCCAGGTGGTATCCTCCCTCTGCTACTGCTCCTCCCCAGGTGGTATCCTCCCTCTGCTACTACTCCTCCCCAGGTGATATCCTCCCTCTGCTACTGCTCCTCCCCAGGTGGTATCCTCCCTCTGCTACTGCTCCTCCCCAGGAGGTATCCTCCCTCTGCTACTGCTCCTCCCCAGGTGGTATCCTCCCTCTGCTAGTGCTCCTCATCAGGTGGTATCCTCCCTCTGCTACTGCTCCTCCCCAGGTGATGACAACCTCCACTTTTCCTCGTGCTGTAGGGGGGAGGGGGAGGGGGGGTGGAGGAGGAGGGACTTGTGTTTGTTGTTTAGGTGGTGTTCACAGGGAGCGTTAGATAAGAGTTTTCCGCGAAGGGCATTTGTAGGGCATTGTTGTTGTTTGTTGTTGTTGTTGTTGTTTGTGAAAGATTGATTGATCGTTGATGATCGCACGTGTGTGTTGTGAATAATAATAGTTGCCGATATCTCGATCGACGCGTTCTCGCTAATATGGCGGTTCGTATTCGAATAAGCGGTTGTGATTCGCGGGTGCTCTTTTGATCTTGATGACGTCATCAGTTCGTGACCGACGCCGTCCGGCTGGTGGCGCCCTCTATATGCAAGCTGCGAGTGGTGCTGTGCGCGTCGACCGTCCATGTTTTTGGCATTGTGCCAACGAAAGTTCTTGCCGCGTACAACGTTGCCATGGCACCGGCTTCATACTTTCTTACTTTCATAAGGTGTTGTCGTCGCGTTCATTCACGTCGCATATATATTTTTCTAGAGACCTTTCGTGAGTTCGAAGCGGGGAGATTGAGGGGCTTGGGGAGTTTAGGGGGGTTTAGCCGTCCAGCAACGAAGACCGAGATAAACAGATGAACAGCTGTAAACAGATGAACAGCTGTAAACAGATGAACAGTTGTAAACAGATGAACAGCTGTAAACAGATGAACAGCTGTAAACAGATGAACAGCTGTAAACAGATGAACAGCTGTAAACAGATGAACAGCTGTAAACAGATGAACAGTTGTAAACAGATAAACAGTTGTAAACAGATAAACAGCTGTAAACAGATAAACAGCTGTAAACAGATGAACAGCTGTAAACAGATGAACAGCTGTAAACAGATGAACAGCTGTAAACAGATGAACAGTTGTAAACAGATGAACAAGAGAGCAAGTATGATGGAATATATGTATATATATAGGAAGAGAGAAAGAGCGCGCGAGAGGGAGAGGGAGAGGGAGAGGGAGAGGAAGAGAGAGAGATGTTACAGGTCGTTCGGTCCCTGGACGATAAGTGTACATTGTCTCGGATGTTTTGCTCACGCGAGATGCTGGTAGTGGTTAACACCGACGACGATGATGTAATAGAAGGCAGACGAAGTGTCGAACGAGAGGTAATACATCGGAAAAATTTGGAAGTTTGACTGGATTCGTTTGCGAGACGTTGATGTCTCGGTAACGCGTATATCTAATATACGCGTGCAGCTAGAAATCGTTAGGCTGGTCTCGTAAGGGGGGCTCTAGTTACGCTCATAGGGTCTATGTCTCCCTGGGTACTGCCGGAACGTACCCTGGGTACGGTCCGGTATACCGGAACGTACCCTGGTGAACATCTAATATGGTTAGAGTTAAGGAGTAGGCGTAGGCGACTCGCCTAGACCGCGTTAGTGGAGTAAGGCGAAGGTTAACGGCCGGCATATTATGATAGTACCAGGGTACGTGTCCGAAGTATACCGGACCGTACAAGGCCAGGGTACGTTCCGGCAGTACCCAGGGAGACATAGACCCTGGCAGCTCTAGTTACTGTGTACTATCCTAGACTACAGTGCTACTATGTTGTATTGCAATAATGACTGTATAGTCACTGAAAGAAGTAGTTCCAGGCGCCATACCGAGACGCCGTTTTGTATCGTCCGTAATATGTATTTTTGTTTTACACGGTTTAGCGTATATTACTACCACACGATGCCTAAAATTATATGTAGCCTGTTCGATTGGTTGTACTATATAAATATATATGGGTGCGCGCGCGTGCCTGTGCGTGCGCGTGCGCGTGTTTCATTTATAATAGCAAATAAAAATGTGTAACGAAATGTGTTGTTTTAGCGAGCTTTGTTTATTTGTGTTCGATTCGTAATTTGTGAACCGCTCTGAAAAAATGAGTCGGAATTAAGTCGCTTGTAGAGATTTTTCTCTAATAATATAATAATCAATAATAATAATATATAATGTAAATACACGGTAGAGCATTAATTTAATCGATTTTTCATTTTTGATTAATTTGAATAGAAAACGCGATATTTTTACTTGGCGAAGTGATCGATATAACGTTCAAGTTTAACATTTTGTAAACCCTATCCCTCACAAACGCGCAACCGGAGTTAGATGGCGCATATGATATGACTACTAGGTCACTATTAATTAATTAAATTTTTTTTTTTTAGGTTTAGGGTTAGGGTTTAGGTTAGGTTTAGGGTTTAGGTTAGGGTTTAGGGTTTTTTTTTTTTAAGTGGCCTAGTGTCATATCCTAAGTGTCTAGTATAAGTCATATCAAATATCGCAATCTACTGCCGTGCTCACAAACCTGTCTAGAATCTCGTAAAATAATGAGAGAAAATGCTGAAATGAACTCCATTATCAAGCCGTGCTTACTCGGGGAACCCTCGATAAGATGATATGATATATTACAGGGCCGTAGTGGCCGCCACGGCAGCACGGCACTGCCGTGGCACTATTTAAATAAATCTGGAATGTGATATCTTAATATGACAAATGTGCCTATTCAAATTCAAGACTATCAAAACCATACAGATGTACATACGCTGAAAGTATAAATGCAGATCTGAAATAGGCTTATTTCCATATTATGTACTGATAGTATATACAATTTTTGTAAATAATGTTTATTAGTTATCCATAACTCATGGAATATATATTGTAGAGATACTTTAGTCAACATCAGCTTTAGGCTACATTCCTCTTTTGAAATTTACAATGTTGACGCTTTTAAAATGATCAGAAATTGGTTGCTTTTCACATAGCCTGAAAATGCAGGAAACTGCCATTTCACAGGCGCATAGCATTTCAAAATTTTTCTGGGCGAGTACCCCCAAGACCGGCCCCGCATTGATACATATTTTTTGGCAGTGGCACTCTTTGGAGGGGGCCACTACGCGCTCCTGTGATTAGAAGTAGTTATCTATGTATATCTGATGTAAGTATACAGGTGCGGATTTAGGCCGGTTTGGCACGCGGTTTCCAGAAACCGGTCACAGGCTGGGTATCTCAGAATTGACGACCTCAAAAATCACCAGAATGAACCAATATAGCCTTTTTTTTTTTTTTAATTCCCGGGGGAGCGTGCCCCCGGACCCCCTAGCTTGGGACTGAGAACTATGGAAACTGGTTTACCGCAACCTCTGGATACCACGACGCCCCTGATATACATCGTATTAGAATCGTTATGCATTTAGGATTTCTGATAACCACCAAAGGTTAAATAAATAAACTATGATTAAACAAATAAACTCTACTGATAGTATATATAATATATTATTAATTATTAATCCTAAATAAACACATAGATTATATGTGAAATATACGACCGAGTAAGAGTAAATAGGCTACACGCACAGGAACCTAGCGGTCGTTCCAATAATATTATATGTTGATAAATAAATAAACACGAATATATTTATTACCAGCGGTTTGGTATTCATGCATTGGCTCTATATCGAATACAGTAATAATTCCACGTAATTAAACGCCGTTCAAATACTCATTTATAACACACGATGTCATCGCTCGTACGTCACTGTGCATGAATCACAAAAGTAATAGCTCTGTGATACGAAATTCACTTTTTAAATACCATTCTAATAACAGCTGTTATGTACATGGCGACTATATACAATCGTTGCAAATATTAGACTCATCAGTAGACCACCCTATAGATGGTAGTTCTATGTCTGCCATCTATTATAGACCGCTCGTGCACGGAACCGTTTTGTTCTACGGAATAAGCTGAAGAGGCGGAATAGCTTATTGAACCGCGTGCACAAAATCGACCACGTACCAGAATAATTAAATAACAAGTTCGTGACAATTTGACAAAGAAAGGGAATTCCAAAAGCTCTATATAAAGGAGGGCAGCGATCAACGCGCATAATATAATTATTACGACAGATCAATGTCTTTGCCGGTTGATATCGGGCGCGAGAGTCGATTAGGCAAGGATACACACAAGAACAATAAATATATATAATTATATTTATATATTATATATATATATATATATATATATATATTATTTTTATACTTTATGTGGATCCTTGGATTAGGTAACAATAACTGTGACGTCACACTTTCAAGGCCGGCGAACTTCCGTTGGCCTGATCAGGTGCACGTGTTCTGTTAAGTTCTAATGTGCTATTGTTACGTAGAGTCCGTATGTTTACGCAACTCATTAGGTTTGTTTGTGTCGCAGCAACCATGACTGTCGCTGAGAGGGTCTATATCCCCCAGGGTACTGCCGGAACGTACCCCTGGGTACGGTCCGGTATACCGGAACGTACCCTGGCTACGTGATCTATATGCCGGCCCGGTACCGTCGGCCTTACTCCACTAACGAGTCTATAGGAGTCGCTCTACGCCTAACTGCCTAACCCGTAACCTAAACGCCTGAAACCCTAACCTAACCGATATCAGATAGTTAGCGGGCAGGGTCAACGTTCGGCAGTACCCTGGGGACATAGACCCATGAGCATGAACTGCCTCAAAGAACTCGATCATATGTCTCACTCTCCCGTGGCTCGAGTAGATTAAAACATGGATCTATACTCGACGTTTCCGTGTGGCTAGATATTCATGAACGAATTCATCTAGGACGATGCCAGGATCAAATATGGACTGGCACGTATGTGACCAATTTTCTAAGTTTATCTACTGAATATTGGCGAGAACGAGCAAAGAAATACAACACAACCCAACGTGTCGTGCTTTACCAGAGCTCACACCATGGAAAAGGTTTTGGAAGGACTCGATTACAGCATTCGCTTGTGAATCACGTTAATAAAACCATGGCACAACAACATGACAATTAAATCCCGCGAAAAGCTGATTGTAGCAAGATATTGCCCGACTGCAGACCTGGCGTTAGCCCTTTGCACACAGCGTGCGTGTCCATGCAGCTGCACCCGGCTCCACTTGAACGTATAAGAACGACCGAAGATATTACTTGGGCAGTTAAGCGGCGACCCGACGTTGGCAGCGCCATTCTGCACCAACGTTATATGCATAGCTGGAAATGCGTTGGCGCGATGCTGCGACGAGTGAGCAATGTAAGATCAGATTTTACCCAACTGCAGCAAACGTGCTCCTCAGCCTGCCCGGCTGACACTTTGGAAACGTATAAAAACGGCCAAAGAATATTATCTTGGCAGTCCAACGCGACCGACGTCGCAGCGCCATTGCTCCATACATTAGCAGTAGCTGGAATCGTTGCGCGATTGACGCTAGCGAGGTGAAGGCATGTAGATGGCAGATTTTACCATGCACACGTGCTGTCAGCCTGTCCGGCTCAAGTAATTGATCGTAAATATATTCGTTATTATGGACGCATCTTTATTAATTTAATTCATTTTATTAATTTGATTATTTATTTATCA
Source organism: Priapulus caudatus (assembly GCF_000485595.1). Taxonomy (NCBI): domain Eukaryota; kingdom Metazoa; phylum Priapulida; class Priapulimorpha; order Priapulimorphida; family Priapulidae; genus Priapulus; species Priapulus caudatus. The sequence goes on from NW_014581245.1 coordinate 10,589, forward strand.
ACAGACGCATCCTACAAATAACAATATTTCAGTAGGTAATTTTCTTCTTGAGGAGTAAATAGTACACCAGCAAACAACTCTTGTTGCTTAAGAACTACTTGATCGATGCTTACAGATAACGTGGGCAGTCTGTTAATCTAAATTAGCTGCTTCATGACGAATTTGTTCTAAAATAAAAAATCATACGGTTAAATAGCCGTTCGGTATAAATATATCTGTACTTTTGTGATTAGCTCTCGTCTGTAACGTGATGCAAGAATAAATCCGGCAAAAAAAAGCGCAACTTTTTCAGTGTGGCAGCACAATCGCCGGGGTGCATCTCAGCGGTCAATATATTTTAATTTTTTTTCCGGAAAAAAAGCGCATAGTTTTTTTTTATGACAAACGTAGAATGTGTGCTCATTAAAAACTTAAATCGTAAATATATTACATTATTTATGCACTTTCTTATCATAAATATCGGAAGGAGTGCATAATTCGAGTTATTATTTCACTCACACTATTATTACTCATTCGCTGATAATATACTCATGAAATTCTAGGTTATCTATAGTCCGTATACTACAGATTTTATCACTATTAATGCATGAAAATAACAATCAATAGATAGTCCAGAGGAAAAACGAGGGTAAACTGTAAGTAGATTTAATCTTTTGATTTATTTTTTCGCACAAAGAATTATAGTATCAAATTAAGCATCACGAAATTTTACGTATATCACACACGAACTCGCCATGCTTCCTGACATCTGCGCTCTAAACCGATGTTCAGCAAGTCACAGTCCGACACACACTGCTAACAGCATCACGGATGGTTTTTCTATAATATATGCATATCGTCATTAAATAACATTTCACATACGCACGCTTGCAAGGCGAATACATGCACGCACAGCGCGACACATGTTCAAGCAGTCAATGAACCGTGCATATAAAATATTCACGAACGTCGTGTGGCCACATCGTTTGTCAATGGCTACAAACACGACGCTTAATAAACTTAAATTATGACCTAGACCACGCACCTATGACTAAACCTTACGACGCTTAATGAACTAAATTGCAAACCGCCCTAGCCTTCTATTCTTAGTATTGTGTCCATAATAATGAACAGACGAGTCGTGTGTTGTGTGTTGTGGTGTGTGTGTGTAGTGTGTGTGTGTGTGTGTTGTGTGTGTGGGTGGATGTGTGATAGTGTGTAGTGTGTGTGTGTGTATATTATATGTGTGTGTGTGTGTGTGTAGTGCGGGTGTGTCGAGTGTGTGTGTTG
>NW_014581246.1:0-442 GCF_000485595.1 Priapulus caudatus
GATAGATAGATAGATAGATAGATAGATAGATAGATAGATAGATAGATAGATAGATAGATAGATAGATAGATAGATAGATAGATAGATAGATAGATAGATAGATAGATAGATAGATAGATAGATAGATAGAACAGATAGATACACAACAAAAAATATAAATGTATGCAATATATTGTATAGATATACATATGGTACAATCAAGTTAGAGTTGAGCGACATTGTACATATTAGAGATAATGCTGATGTTTGCTTAATAAGTCATTATTAGAGATAATGCTGATGTTTGCTTAATAAGTCATTATTAGAGATAATGCTGATGTTTGCTTAATAAGTCATTATTAGAGATAATGCTGATGTTTGCTTAATAAGTCATTATTAGAGATAATGCTGATGTTTGCTTAATAAGTCATTATTAGAGATAATGCTGATGTTTGCTTAATAA
>NW_014581246.1:2086-2525 GCF_000485595.1 Priapulus caudatus
GAGAGAGAGAGAAGAGAGGAGAAGAGAGAGAAAGAATAGATAGAGAGAGAAGAGAGAGAGAGACGGAAGAGGAGAGAGAGAGAGAGAGAGAGAGAGCGAGAGAAAGCCAGAGATAGATAGAGCATTCCTTGTTCATCCGCTAGCCTCTCATGGATAGCACTAGCTTATTAATGCGCCGCTGTAGTTTCTACGGCTTCATCTAGCATCTCATAGAGCTGTTTACGTGAGACGGTGAGCTAATTATGCTCATTATCTAATGATTCCACTGCATCCGGTTGGCATGTGTAATTAGGACAACAGCGGGAGAATCCGAAAGCAAACTAATGTCATCTATTATATATATATATACATATATATACGAGATATATATATATATATATAGATAGATATATATATATATATATATATATATATATATATATATATATATATATATATA
>NW_014581246.1:3430-6627 GCF_000485595.1 Priapulus caudatus
ATTTCGACGTTTTCTCTGACGAGCATGCGTACCAAGCAGGCTGTAGGCTGAGCAAATTCCTTGGGGGGGGGGGCAGAGACGGATCCAGGATTTCAAGGAGGGGGTGAGAAACAGGTTGGGGTCTGGTGGTCCTCCCACAGAAAATTTTGAAAATGTAGATCGCAGGAGATGGTATTTGAGGCAATTTTGAGTAAATGTGCAGCCTTCATTCTGACTACGACAATTCTCTTTTAGTAGAACAATTTTTTTAATTTTGCTCCAAAATCTAGGTGGGGCAGCTGCCCCTTGCCCCATGCCCCCCGCAGGCTACAGCCCTACCAAGTAATATCCTGAGTGAGCTCCTGGGATCCACTCATCCATCTATAGATCATGAGTCGATGGCAAAGTTACGTCAGATTGTGAGACTACGCACCCAGTCGTTCAACGTTAGTTAATATAATGTTACGTGGTTTAATGAAATTTGTTTATATGTACATACCTACACACATATGTTTGTATTCGATCTTGATTTGGTGTGCAATAAGAAATGTACGCTAATGTGAAGCAGGAAGAAACGAGCGCAATGAGAGAATAATCGCTCAGTGAACCGAAAGCAATTCATACTCAACTAATATGAATGATATAAATCAGTTTTCGTTCTGTAATCTGACAGACCACGTGTCCCGCGGCAGAAAAGATTCGGTGAATTGATCACTGGGAACAATATAAGTGACTCGAACCGAAGCGGCCAATCAGAGACGCGCCTATGTCGGCGCTTGTTCTTTTCATTGTTTGTTTTCCGCGTGATTTAACGACTGCATTCTTTACAAGTTGCTCGCATGAGCTTGACGCGAAAGCGCCGAAGAAGTGAGGACTTTACGAGACAAAGCAGCGTGCCTGTGTTGTTCGCCACTGATTGCTATATTATGACCTTGCCGTGTCATTGACACGTCGCCTTCCGTATGTCATTATTGCCAGGTTTTATCCAGTAGGTTTTCATCGTCCCCTTTCCCTGATTATAAACAAAACGAGATCAAATTAAATAACAAAGTGTTCAGATCACGATGTACAAGCTTTCAATCACTACGTACTGTTTTCTACCCATAATAATAATAATAATAATAATAATAATAATAATAATAATAACAATAATGATAATGATAATGATAATGATAATAAGAATAAGAATGATAACAATAATATAATTAACTCTCTCTCCGCTACCACGTACCTTTACATCTATTGTGCCTCTCTCGGTGATTTCGTAGTTGTGTGCGTCGTGTAACTCCTCCTTAGTTGTCTGGCTGATGTGCACTTTCATTACCTGACCCGTGAAAATTCGACGTTAACGTGAGATTTCGCATCAGCTTGCTAAGCGCTGGAGAACTAACGCAACGGTAGTAGTGGTCGTAGTAGTAGTAGTAGTAGTAGTAGTAGTAGTAGTAGTAGTAGTAGTAGTAGTAGTAGTAGCAGTAGCAGCAGTAGCAGCAGCAGCAGTAGTAGTAGTAGTAGTAGTAGTAGTAGCCTAGTATTAGTAGTAGTAGTAGTAGTAGTAGTTAGAGTAGTGCAGTATAGAGCTAGTAGTAGTAGCATAGTAGTAGTAGTAGTAGTAGTAGAAGTAGTAGTAGTAGTAGTGAGTGTAGTATAGTAGCTAGTACAGTAGTAGTAGTAGTATTAGAAGTAGTAAAGTATAGTTAGTAGTAGTATTAGTAGTAGTAATAGTAGTAGCAGTAAGTAGTAGTAGTAGTAGTAGCAGTAGTAAGTATAGTTTAGTATAGTAAAGTAGTAGTTAGTATGATAGCAGCAATAGCAGGCAGCACAGCAGCTAGCAGCGAGTAGCAGCAGCAGTAGCAGCAACGCAGTAACAGCAGTAGCAGTACAAGTACAAGCTAGCAAGCAAGCCGCAGTAGGCAGGCAGCAGTAGCAGTAGCAGTAGCAGCAGGCAGTAAAGCGACACGGCAGCTGCTGCATCAGCCGAAATCTATTAAGTATTATTACTGCAGCGGAGAGTAGAGCATTTTCCGTGATTTCACGATTTCTGCATTCATTTCTTTCATCATTATCCTTAACGAAATGTAGTCCTTCATGGACCACACACCCGCACTTGCAGCTACACACACACACACACAACCAGCACACACACAACACGGGCAGCGCGCGCACACACACAGCACACACACACACACAAACACACACACCACACACACACCGCCACACCACCAAACGACAACACACAACCACACACACCACCACAAAACACACACAAGCACACACCACACACACACCACACAAACACAACACACACACACACACGACGCCGCAGGCTGCGGCAGGCACAATCGCGTCACGCGCGACTCACTGCCGCGCTACGACAGCACGACGCACTGCACGCACACGCACACGCACACGAACAGCGCACGGCGCGCGCACACAACACACACACCCACCCACCACTACACCACACACGCACAGTCGCACACACACACACGCACACCACACGCACACATCACACAGCATCACACACACACAACACCACACACACACATATATATATATATATTTATATTCATATAGCAAACCACGGAAGTCGTATAACTTGTTATATCGGTCACGTGATGACATGCTGTGACGTATATAGGTGATATATGTAAACATATATGTATGTAACCATCTTTATCACCTGCTCCGCCCGCTCTCAGCGCCACCTACCGGAACAGCCAGTGTTGACAGGTGATAGCCTGTATGTACATGTGTACGTACGTGCGTGTACGAACTGGCGCGTGCGTGTGTGCATGCTGCGGTGTATGGACCTGGCGTGTGCGTGGTGCGCATGCGTGCGTGTATGGACTGGCGTGTGCGTGCGTGCATGCATGCGTGCGTGTACGAACTGGCGTGTGCGTGCGTGCATGCATGCGTGCGTGTACGAACTGGCGTGTGCATGCGTGCATGCATGCGTGCGTGTACGGACTGGCGTGTGCGTGCGTGCGTGCATGCGTGCGTGTACGGACTGGCGTGTGCGTGCGTGCATGTGTGCGTGCGTGTATGGACTGGCGTGTGCGTGCGTGCATGCGTGCGTGCGTGTACGGACTGGCGTGTGCGTGCATGCATGCGTGCGTGTACGGACTGGCGTGTGCGTGCGTGCCTGCGTGCGTGCGTGTTTGGACTGGCGTGTGGGTGCGTGCGTGCGTGCGTGAATGGGTGCGCGTGCGTGCGTGCAT
>NW_014581246.1:7916-11855 GCF_000485595.1 Priapulus caudatus
TGTGTGCGTGCGCGTGTGCGTGTGCGTATGCGTATGTATGTGTGTACGTGTGTGTGCGTGCGTGTGTGCGTGTGTGTGCGTGTGTGTGTGTGTGCGTGTGTGTACGTGCGTGTATGTCTGTGCGCGGGTATGTATGTGTGTTTGTGCGTGTGTGTGTGTGTATGTGCGCGCGCGCGTGTGTGTGTGTGTGTGTGTGTGTGTGTGTGCTTGTGTGTGTATGCGTGCGCGTGTGCGTGTGCGTATGCGTATGTATGTGTGTACGTGTGTGTGCGTGCGTGTGTGCGTGTGTGTGCGTGTGTGTGCGTGTATGTCTGTGTGCGGGTGTGTATGTATGTGTGTGTGTGTGTGTGTGTGTGTGTGTGTGTGTGTGTGTGTGTGTATGTGTGTGTGTGTGTGTGTATGTATGTGTGTGTGCTGTGTGTGTGTGCGTGTGTGTATGTATGTGTGTGTATGTGTGTGCGTGTGTGTGTGGGTGTTGTGGTGTGTGTGTATGTGGTGTTCGTGTGTACGTTACCTTGTAGACGCGGTGAAGCTCTATCAACTCGTCGAAGCGCGTGTACATGTGGTTGAGCAGATCGACTACGCCCATCGGTGTGATGTTCTGACATATCTCCGCGAACCCGACCACGTCACTGAACATGACTGTCACGTTCGCGAACACCTGTAGCGTGAACACAGCAGCCGCCATCGTCAGCATCACCGCCATCGTCATCATCACCCCGCCATCGTCATCATCACCGCCATCGTCATCATCACGCATCGTCATCATCACCGCATTGTCATCATCACCGCCATCGTCAGAAGCGTCATTAAATTTATCATCATTAGCATCATCATAGTCATCATCTTCCTCAACCTCTTCATTTTTCTTCCTCCTCTTGCTCTTCCGCCTCTTTCTCCTTCTTCCCCTCCGCCTCCTCCTTCTCCTTCTTCCCCTCCTCCTCCTCCTCATCCTCCTCCTCCTCCGCCTTCTCCTTCTTCCCCTACTCCTCCTCCTTCTCTTCCTCCTCCTCCTCCGCCTTCTCCTTCTTCCCCTCCTCCTCCTTCTTCTTATTCTTATTCTCCTCATCATCCTTCCACCTCTTCCTCCTTGCTTTCCTCCTCCCCCTCCTCCGTACTCTCCTTCCTCCTCTCCCCCTCGCTCCTCTTCCTCCCTCCTCCTCCTCCCCCTCCTCTCTTCCCCTCCTCCTCCTCCTCTCCTCCATCTCTCCTCACATCACCTCACTAGTTAGCGTTCATCAGATGTCCCGCTCTCACCTCACACGTGTTGATAGCAGCTTCTCCCGAGCGCAGCCTGTCTGCGACCGGCTTAGGTATCATCTGATACAGCAACTCATCAGATCTCTTCATCTCTCTATCGAGATTCTTCATGCTAACCTCCAGTTTCCTGCTCTTCTGCTGCTCCTGGAACGCAAGCAAACCATTGAGGGCGGAGGAGCAGGAGGAGGAGGAGGAAGGGAGGAGGAGGGGAGGAGGGGGAGAGGAGGCGAGCAGAAGAGGAGAGGAGGAGGAGGAGAAGGGGAGGAGGAAGAGGAGAAGAGGGGGGAGGAGGGGAGGAGGAAGAGGGTAGGACGAGGAGGAGGAGGGGGAGGAGGAGGAGGAGGGAGGCAGGAGGGGAGATCTTAGGCGAGGCTTAGTCAAGATTACATGTAGGTAGTGGACTGATGTATGTGAGTGCATCGTAGATGCACCATGTTAATTGTATTGGCAATCACAAACGGAGGAGTGCATTTCGTATTCTAACGCAAGCGTCCAATTGTATATATATATATATATATATATACTATATATATATATATATATATATATATATATATATATATTATGGATATATTATTAATTAATTAATTATTTACTATATATATATAGCCATAGCACATATATATATGGTGGGTGTGTTGTGTGTGTGTGTCGTGTGTGTGGTGTGTTTGTGTGTGTGTGTGTGTGTCCCGGTGTGATGGTGTGTGTGTGTGTGTGTGTGTGGTGTGTGTGTATATAGCTATATATAGACTATGGAAGGGGACCACATGCGGCGGTATGCGTATATTGAGGAAACGTTATTGGGACAGTAAGTGACAACGAGGAAGGGGACAAAACAGACTAGAGCATGTTAACACGAAGCCAGGAGGTGAAGAGCGAGAGCGTGCGGCGGGGGGGGGGAGCCACTCCTCCTACCGTGCGCATGCGTACACGTACCCGATCTAAGGCTATCTTCAGCTCGGGTGACTGCTGGGTTCCTGCTAGCACCACGCAGCGGCACGGCTGGAGGTCGTGCATGCCTCAGTGCTTATGTAGAGACCGATCCTCAGTCACGCCTCCACGTCCTCGCATACTTAACAACAACACAACAACAATAACAATAACAATAACAATAACAATAACAATAACAATAACAATACAATAACAACAACGTAGACGCGTCTTATCACCTGCTACTACTGCTGCTGCTGCTGCCTGCTACTTGCTGCTGCCTCACTGCGGACTCTGCTGCTGCTACTGCTTGCTGCTGCTGCTACTGCTGCTGTCTGACTGCTACTGCTGCTGCCTGCTACTTGCCTGCTGCTACTTGGCTGCTGCTGCTGCTACTGCTGCTGCTGCTGCTGCTGATGCTGCTACTCTTTTTTTCTTTTTTTTTTTCCTTTCTTCTTATTTTTAAATGCTGCTGCTGTACTGCTGCTGCTAACTGCTGCTGCTGACCTGCTTACTGCTGCTGCTGCTGCTGCTGCCTCTGCTACTACTGCTGCTGCTGCTACTGCCTGCTGCTGCTGCTACTGTTAACTGCTTACTGCTGCTGCCTGCCTGTTGCTCGTTTGCTGCCCTACTACTGTACTGCTACTCTGCTGCTGCTACTGCCCTTTACTACTGCTACTACATCTTTAACTTACTGCTGGTATACTGACTTCGCTTACTGCTTACTGCTGCTAAAGATAAATAAGAAAATACTAGCGAGTACGTGTTAAGTATTGAATATCGGTTAATAAGTAATTGTAATATTGATGGATTGCCGAAGCGTATTACATTACTGTTATATATATAAACATATATATATATATATATATATAGTTATCAGCTTACACGGGCGTTCCCATGTAGAAGATGCAGTTCCAGTCTCTCATGTGCATCATCTGACCTTTGATCCGTTAACACGTCACCGTTATTAACGTCCATGTCGCATTCTGATTGGTCAGCTGCACAAGTTAATAAAATAATATTAGCATTTATAAATTTTTTTAAATAACATTATTGTTTTATTAGCTGCACAAGTTCACAAAGCGAGTGTTTACCGTGAGCGGTAGAGATCGCAAAGAGATAGGAAGAGGTATAGGGGAGCGGGAGATAGCGAAACAGAGACATCACGAGAGAGGGAGAGAGAGAACACGGGAAAAAGAGAGAAAGTGACAGAATGGCGCGAGATGGAGCGGAGCTGTAAAAGAAAGAGAGGAACACAGAGAGAGCGAGCAGAGAGAGAGAGAGAGAAGACGAGACAGACAAAGTGAAAGGGACAGACACCACACACGCACACGCAGACACACACACACGCGCGCGCACACAACACACACATACACACACACACGCGCACACGCACGCTACGCCACGCACGTCACGCACACACACACACACGCGCGACACACACACACACAGAGAGAGAACAGAGAGAGAGAAGAGAGAGAGAGAGAGAGAAGAGAGAAGCCGAGAGCGAGAGCGAGAAGAAGAGAGAGAGAGAGAGAGAGAGAGAGAGAGCGAGAGAGCAAGCGAGACAGATGAGGGTAGGGGTCCACATATAGTGTTGCCACTAACATTAGTATATATATAGTGGTACATTAGCTTTATAAGAGGCTAGTATTGTGCATTGATAAGTGCATTATGCATTGTGTATTGATGTACTCACTGCATTGATGCTCAAGGTTGGAGGACCATCTTCCTACTCCTCCTCCTCCT